>NW_021703771.1:12435527-12713274 GCF_005190385.1 Monodon monoceros | reverse complement strand
TTTTTTTTTTGCGGTACGCGGGCCTCTCACTGCTGTGGCCTCTCCTGCTGCGGAGCATAGGCTCCGGACGCGCAGGCTCAGCGGCCATGGCTCACGGGCCCAGCCGCTCCACGGCATGTGGGATCTTCCCGGACCGGGGCACGAACCCGCGTCCCTTGCATCGGCAGGCGGACTCTCAACCACTGCGCCACCAGGGAAGCCCCAGTCTTATCTGGGTTTTAACCAGAGAGGTATTGTGTAGAATAGAAAGAGATCCCATGTGGCCAGACTATGCAGTTACCATATAAGGGATAGGTAGGGTAAAAGCAAAGGAAAGAAATTAGCCAGATATTTACAACTTGTGCCTGGATTGGAGGGCGGGAGTGTAGTTGTCTCAAGGCAGCGGGTGGATTGGAACAGGCTTGGCAAATAATCTGACAAGGCGTAACTAGATTTTTGAAGTTTGTCAACATGTCTGGGATTACACTCTTTAGATCTTACTGACTTATTGTTATTCACTCTGGGAGTTCCAGCTTGCTTCCAAAGAGAAGGGACACAGATTTGAGCCAAAGTGCTGGAAATGGGATCAGGGCAGCGTCCTTCTTTGTCCCAGACAGGTGGTGTTGGCATTATAGTAAAAAATGATACAACTCTAAGAAGCAGGTGAATCTCAGGGTGGCAGAGTCAGAACTACTTAGTAACCTAAAGATTACTCTGTTTCTGGTAGGTTTAGGAGACTGTGTTTGGTTTTATAATGAGTAATCCCCTACGGGAAGCAGGAACATTACCTTGACTCCAAGTCTAAATTCTGGATCTGCAAATGGCACTTGTATCCTTCTGAAATCACAGATATGGAAAAAATTTGAGAGCTTCCTCTAGGGTTGAGACTTGAATACAAACATCTTTAGAGAACGACGGGCATGTTTTCTTTGTCTCTAACGCACTTGCTCAATTCTTATTATGCTTTAATGACATCATTTTATAGAACATTTTTGTCTCACACTTGCTCTCAGCCTTACCTGTATATTAGCATACCCTGAGAGACTTTAAAAAAATACCAGTGCTTAAGCTGATTTAATTTTTCTGAGGCATTGGTAATTGTTTAAAATTAATTTTTATTAGAGTATAGTTGCTTTACAATGTCATGTTAGTTTCTTGCTGTACAGCAAAGTGAATCAGTCATATGTACACATATATCCCCTCGTTTTTAGATTTCCTTCCCATTTAGGTCACCACAGAGCATTGAGTAGAGTTCCCTGTGCTGTACAGCAGGTTCTCATTAGTTATCTATTTTATTCATATTAATGTATATATGTCAATCCCAATCTCTCAGTTCATCCCACTCCCCCTTTCCCCCTTGGTAACCATAAGGCAGTGGTAATTTTTTAAAGCTCCCAGTTGAATCAATATACACCTAGGGTTGTAAACTACTGCCTTACACACTTTTCTACTGGAATTTTAGCCCATTGTCTCTTGGTTTGCCCTTTGTGGCAATGAAGGACATCTGGCCTCCGGCATCCTAGAACAGTTCTCCAAATGTTTGAAGGTAAATCCACCCCTCAGGCACTTCCCTGAGCTAAATCAACCTAGTGCCTTCACCTCACGTCTTAGAAGCCTTTCTATCCTTTTCATTATTTTTGTAAGTCTCATGAGGAATTCTTGCAACTTCAAATCTCTTGGAAGGCAAAAGACAAAAGTTTAGGAAAAAAATAGGCTTTACTGTAATTATAGTGGTAAGATTTATTACCAATTCATACCATTATTCCCTGGTCAAAACATTCTTAGAGTGTATCAATAGTTTCTATTTTTGAAGTAGTTATTGTCTATTGGTGTCTGATATAATTCAGTTTTTCCCAAAACTTATGTTAGAGATTTTCCTAGTATTTTGAAGCCTTCTGTAGAGAAGAGACGACTTATACATTTCATTAAATTTGGGGGGATAAGAGAAGGCACTGTTGAGCAATAACTCTCAAGGAAGGAGTCTATGGAAAGCCCATTTCTACCTTATTATAGCAGCGTTTAGGTGTACTGGATTCCTGCTTTAAATTCTGCCTGAAGCTTGTCAAATGGAAGTGAAAGCTAGGCGGGAAAAGTATCTTAAATTTCAACTATTGAGCAAAGAGTAAAATTTCCCCCAAAACAATGAACCATTTAATTTCTACCAATGTAATCTGAGGGAAAAAATATCAATAGAAGAAACTTAGAAACCAGAATATGCACTCAGGCTTCAGAGACTCCAAAACTTCTGGTTCAGGGAAATCAGAAAAGAAATCTTCTCAATACAGCCTTGATTGAATTTTTGGCCTTTATTTACGAATTAAACTTAATTTGACAGAAGATTGGCAAGGACACATAGCTCTGTTGGGAATTCAAAATCTGCTCCAAAATCAGCATAGCACTATGTAAACTGGACAAGCCCTGTACTACGAAAGGGTAAAGAGACTTATTCTAAAATAAAGAGTGGATGATATTTTAAGATGCCACATAGATGCCAGTTAAAACTTACTATATGGTAGGTTTTAGGCAAGAGATCAAATAAGGATTCCTACCTACTTAGAAATAAATTTTGTTTATTTTTTAGATCAGCCCTAAAATCGAACGTTCAGAGACTGGGTGGTGAGACAAAGTAGATCGAAGAATCACAGTAATATTTTTCACAGTTAATTTTAAAATAACTAATTACAAAGAAATGTTATTGAGCACATAATAAGAAAAAGTTTTAAATTAGTCCATATCTATTTCTGTCGAGGAAATTTTAGTTGGGCCCTTTGAGGCAGATTGAACTGGAAGAGGATTTTATTTAATGTGGGGTCTGGGTTGCATGGGGGAAGGCATACAAACTGATTTTTATGACCTATAAAATTAAGTTGTAAAAGTTACTGAGAGTATTGACTGAACAGATGGTATTTTTTTTTTTTTTTTTGCGATACGCGCGCCTCCCTCTCTTGTGGCCTCTCCCGTTGCGGAGCACAGGCTCCGGACGCGCAGGCTCAGCGGCCATGGCTCACGGGCCCAGACGCTCTGCGGCATGTGGGATCTTCCCGGACCGGGGCACGAACCCGTGTCCCCTGTATCGGCAGGCGGACTCTCAACCACTGCGCCACCAGGGAAGCTCTGAACACATAGTATTTTGAGGGTCATCTAAGATTAATTATCATGTCAGTAACCTGCCATTTTCATTAAAAAAAAAAAAGAATTGTTAATCTTAATATTGGTGATTAAAGAGTCAAAACAGTATCATCTACCTAGAATGCTCTCCATTGTGTGATGTCAGACTGGTGCTGATGTCAAACCTACTGTTTTAGATTCCCTGGGATGGAAAGTTTCAGTAGACACTCAGGAAGTTATTCTTGGTCCTTTTCTCTGAGAACAGTCTCCGATCCGTAATGGTTGGTCCACAGGGACCATAGTTCTCTCACATCACCCTGATTGTCTGGCAACATCAGGTTGGCCCTGACTCACCTTGGTTAGTCATATTACCTCAGGAATGTGAACCGAGGGACAGAGCCTGGGCCTTGGATGCTGAGTCCCCTTAATGGCAGTGCTCTAGGGAAAGACCCACAAACTCTTGATGCTACGAGCGCTAGATCCCGTTTCATCCTTTCTTAAGAGTTGCTTCTTCAATATTTAAAAATCTTTTCTTACCATAAATTCCCTTTTAATAGCGAATATTTCTCATGCTGTATCTATTATTTAAAAAAAATTCTTTACTAAGTAAGCAATCATGACATTAGAGCTTAGGAAAGGCTTCAAGGAGTCAGTTAGTTAGTTCAGCTCCTTCACTGCATATGAAGAAACTGACTTTAAGATTTTGAGTTAATTCTAACATCTACAAGAAGTAGAGATGAGGGATGAGAGCTTGGTTCTTACTTTTGCTGAGTGTTCCATTCTAGTTCCTGTGGTTTACCCAGGTTACAACAAAGACTTATGGACACAGCACAGATTCCTTCTCCTCATGCTAAATTTCTCACTTTTCATATTTCTTAATTTTTTTTATTGCTTTCACTTTATGACTGAAGCAAAAGAACCAAGGAGTTTCACAAACACTCTATCTAGAAAAACCCCAAAATTAAGTCTCATAGATTATTATTTGTAAATAAAATGTATTTGGATAGGTAGAATTCAAAATTATAAATTAATCAATTAATTCAAAATTATTTATTACATCTTTAGCGTGTACCAGGCACTATTCTAGTGTCTAGGGGATACAGTGGTGAATACAGATAAATCTCTGTCCTCTTGGAGTTTCTGTTCTAGTAGAGGAAAAGACAATTACAAAATGTAGATAAAATATACATTCTACTACATTGGAGTGAATACCAGGAAGTAAAATACAGCAGGAAGGGAGATAGGCACGTGTGGTGTGGTATGGCAATTATAGAGAGGGTGGCCTCACTTAGAAGATGACTTTCCAATAAATCCTCAGAGAAATAAAGTAACGAGCTATGCAAATACCCGGAGACAAGCAAACCAGAAAGAGAGAATAGCATATGCAAAGGCCCTGAGGCAACACCATATCTGATTTTTGCCAGAGACATGGCTGGTGCAGAGTGAATAAAGGGGAAAATCATAGGAGATGAGGTTAGAAAGGTAAAGGAGTCTAGGAGACACAGGTCACATAGTGCCTTATAGTCTACTGACTTTGTCTGTTACCCTGATGCAAAACCATAGTGGGGACTGAGGAGAGGAGAGATGTATTTTTACCTGCCTCCCTGTGGCTGCTGAAGTCAGAAGCAGGGAGACAAGCTAGGAAACTTGCAATATTCCAGAAGAAAGATAATGATGGCAGCAGAGCAGTGAGAAGTAGGAAGATTCTGGGTGTATTTGAAAGATGGAGCTGACAGGATTTATTGATGAATTAGATGCAGAGTATGTGAGACAAAGAGGAGTTAAGGAGACCTCCAGTGTTTCCACCCAAACAACTCAGAAATAGAATGGCCATTTACCAACAAACCCCCTAAGATTGAAACAGATTCCATAGGCAATGTAAAATGTAAAAATAAGACTGTGATGTAGGGTGCCAGGGATTAAGAATATTCCAAGAAAGAGTTTCTTTAGTGTCTATCGTGCTCAGACATCACTGAGTGTGTACTCTAAACCTGTGTCTGAATGTGGGTATGTTTTTACCCCAAATTCTCAGAGACATTATAACCGTCTACAATTACTCATCAGGACATCCTTAACCATCTTTCCAGACAAGGTGAATTGCATGCTTGTGACTCAGACACAGTGACACTGCCCATTTTTTCCTATCCAAAGGCTTGGTTTATGAGTGAAACTGATGGTTCAAATGTTCAATTTCTTGTGGCCGGGACTGAATTTGAATTTTTAAATGAAGTCCTAAGCACAGTCTTGTTACAAGTGCGTCTTGGGTGATTAATCATTGTATTTAGGACGAAAGTTTATTGTTATTTTGCCAAATATAGCAGAAAAGCATTTGCTTAATAGATAACAGAAAACATAAGGAAGCAGAGAAATTGATTTAAATTCAACATGTTCTCATTTTTGTGCCAACTTCAAGTACGTCTGTGAAAGTGAAAATTTTCTTCCCAAGTTAAACTAATTTCAGATGAGAGATTTGTTTTCCTCTACCCCAATAATGGACCATCTGCTCAATGACCTTGGCTTTCTGTAAGCCCAAAAGAGCACAGTACCACCCATTAAGAGAGAAGGAAGAAGTGTTTCTCTCTTGTTTAGAAAAACATTGCCCACTTCCAATAAATGTGAGCCATTCTTTCTTTCTGTTTCCAATAACTCTTAAAACCAATTGGTCAGTTTTTGCAGAATGAAGCCATCTTCATGGCTGTACATTCATTTTTGGCGTTGGAATGCGAGTAGGACCCAACTTTTCCAATTTTCTAACAAAAAACCAAATTTGTTCCTTTCACTGAAAAAAATAAGGAAGACTTTTCTTTTTGTATTGTTGTTTGGAAAGAACAACACTTTCCCATCTGAGTTTCTTCTAACTAGATTCAAGAATCATCATACTCATTAATTATTTACTCAATCCTTCCCTCCTTCCTTCCGTAAGCACTTATTAAACATCTACTAAGTGCCAGGCATTTGCTGGATACTGACAATAAAAGATGAATAAATCAAGGTCCACCTTTAAGCAATTTACAGTAAAAAACCATAAGCAACTAAATACAAAATAAGTGACACCAGTATTTCTCAGCAGGGATAATCTCCCTCTGAACTTGCTACTTCCACTCCTGTCCCCCTCCAGTCTCTTCTCTACATAGCGGCCAGAGTAATCTTTTAGGTGATGTAATTCTCATGTCCAAAAACTTCCTATGGCCTTTTATCACACTTAAATTCTGAAGTCCTTGGTAAGGTCACAGTATGACTTGGCTCAACCATCTCTCTGAATGCCTCCCCCACCATCATGGTGCTCAGGACACATTGACCTACTTACTCTTCTTAGAGCTCCCAAACATGTTCCTGCCTCAGGGCCTTTGCATGTGTTTCTGCATGCAAAGTATCCCTTCAAGTATCTGCTCAAATGCCATCTCCTCAGCATCCTTCCTTGATTGTCCCATTCCTTTGTCTATAACGAGGAAATCAGGGAAGGACTCTAATGATGTTACACCACTTTATTTAAATACCATTTATCACCACTTGACAACATATTTATTTCTTTATGGCATAAACCATGCAGGAAGGAATTTTCTTTTTGTTTTGTTTATATTTACATTCCCATACTTTAGAGATAGGCCTGACATAGAGGAAGTACTCAACTAATACTAGTTAAGTGATATCACAAGTTATGGAAGCACAGATGGGTAAGTGGATTGAGTGGCAAGTTAGGGAATTCAGGGGATAATTCACTGAAGTAGCATGTGAATAGGGTATAAAAGGTGAGCAGAGATTTGATTGATGGGGAAGGAAAGAAAGGGGAATGTCACGAACAATATATGCATACAAAGCAGGTACCCAGTAATGTGATGAACTAAATTAACTCAGAGCATGGTGTGCTTGGGGGCAATTGTGTATCCAGAAGATACAGATGTGGCATTCATTACTGTTAGAGAAGTGACTTAGAACAGTGGAGTTTCTTTGAGGTTAAGCATCAGGGAGAACCAAGAGAGATTCTAACTCCGGATAATGCCTTGCTTTAAAACAATCTGTCCTTTCCCCTAACCTTCTTATTGATGACAAGTATCTCCATGAAGAGTTTGCATTCATCTGTAATGAGTTTATGGTAATTAGTGGTTTTAAGGAATAAGCCTTCTGCCATTCTATTACTAAAATTATCTATAAGCAGACAGGTATACTCTCTGCTCCTACAGGCTTGAAATTACATCCTCTTTATCTTTCCTTCCCTCCTAGCTCCAAGCACAGTGCCTGACACATGGTTAGGAGCTCAGTAGATAATGACTAGAGCAGAAGTTTAAAATTTTTTATTTCAAATATAAATATTTTAAATGAATCAGGAACACTATTTTGAGCATCACTACGGCATTTTTGTAAAAGGAATAGCCATCTTCATTTATCCATCTGAATTATCAATTGCCGTGAGTATTTAAAATGGGGCTGTTTCTGACTGGTCAGAATGTCTGTTCATCATGTTTGCAATGGCTTTGTGTCATTGCCATCCATTAGTGACCAGGAGAGGGGCCATCTCCTCTGAGAGGGACATTCTGTTCTCAAGAGCTTTAGGAGTCCTCAGCACCACTACTTTGGTACAAGTCACCCCACCTTTTTCTAACAACTTAGATTTACAAGTTTGTGTTGTAAATATTGGTTCTGCCACCCACCTGTATATGGCATTCCCCAGGGATGGGAATAGTTATTCATTCTTAACTCTTTGTCTAGCATCTAACGGAATGTCTTTCATTTATTCAATTAACACATAAGTTAGGCACTGTTTACTGTGTTTTATATGGGGCATAAGACAATGAACAGAAAAACAAAACCCCTTACCTCCAGTGTCTTATATTCTAATGGGAATAGATAGGAAATAAAACATAAATAAATAACATATGTGGTGTGTGAGAAGTCGATAAATGTTAAGAACATGAAAGCAGGGAAGAAAGTTGGTGATGTGGTCAGGAGGAAGCTTGCAAGTTAACATAGGATGGTCTGAGCGACCTCAGAGAGAAGACAGCATTTGTGAACGGACCTCAAGAATGTGAGGTTGTATGTTTACCTTTAGCCATTTTCAGTTGCCTGGGTACAGATGGATATTTAGGAAGAGAAATCTCCAGATATGGAAAGCCACAAGTAGAGAAGGCTTGAGGTGAGGGTGTGCCTGGAATGTTCTTGAACAATAAGGAGGGCTGCAGCAGAAGTGTGGAGGAGAAGGAAAGGAAATAGGGCCGAGAGACAATGGGTGCTCAGAAAGTAGAGCATCTTGTGGGTGACGCAAGGATTCTGGCTCTTATTAGAGTCTGTCTGGGTCACCGGAGGATTTTGAGCAGAGGAGTGACATTATTTGACTTTATAGGATTACTCTGACTTCTGTGTTGAGGATCAAGTGTAGGTGGGTGAGGCAGGACTGAGAATAGTAAGTGCTCATGGGACGCTGGTCAAGCCAGATCTCCACCAGAGATGGGAGACGGCCTGTGCATGTGAGCAGGCTTCGTTATGGGCTCCTGAGTTCCAGAACTCTCTCTTTTTTTTTTTTGCGTTACGCGGGCCTCTCACTGTTGTGGCCTCTCCCGTTGTGGAGCACAGGCTCCGGACGCGCAGGCTCAGCGGCCATGGCTCACGGGCCCAGCTGCTCTGCGGCATGTGGGATCCTCCCGGACTGGGGCTCGAACCCACGTCCCCTGCATACCAGGCAGACTCTTAACCACTGCGCCACCAGGGAAGCCCCAGAACTCTCTTAACTGTAGTCTCTGGACACTGAGCTGCCTGCCCTTTCAAATCGCCAGGACCTCTAACCTATCCTGAGCTTTCTCTCCTGAAAGCTGAATTCTGGCAAGTTTTACCTCATACGTCTAAGACATCTTTATTTTTTTTTGACAGGAAAGTAGGATTTATTGGTGGGCATGAGTAAGGAGGGGACAGCGCCAAGGCTCTCACGAGCTCAGGGCCAGCCATTTGTCCAGAGAGTCATGATTAGGGATGTATCTGACCCCACAGCCATCGGGGATGAGCCGCTTTTCTCCCACCATGTTTTCAAACTCGTCTGCATTAAACTTAGTAAATCCCCACTTCTTGGAGATGTGGATCTTCTGGCAGCCAGAGAACTTGAACTTGGCCCTGCGGAGGGCCTCAATCATATGCTCCTTCTTCTGCAGCTTGGGGTGGATGGACATTATGACTTGGCCAATGTGGACCCCGGCCACTGTGCCCTGGGGCTTTCCAAAGGCACCGCGCATACCTGTCTGGAGCCTAGATTAGGGACAGCATGTCAGTCCTGAATGTCCACTGGAAAGGGCTATCTCCAAGGTCCCTTCGGGCAAACCATACAGGCAATAGGCTGTGTACACTATACCCAGGAGGCTGCTCTTTGCAGACATTGCACCCTGGGCCCTCACGGGGAAAAGAGCGCAGTCAACTTAATTGGCTGCAAACATCTAAGACAATTTTTACTTTACATTTGTTTCCTTTGAGTGTGGGCAAGGCACATTGGATTAGCAAATTAAAATGTACTAATTGTACATTATCTCTCCTAAGCAAAACAGATGGTTGTGTTATTTAAAAAAAAAGAACGATTTTTTTTTTTTTGGTGAATGAAGAAGTGTCTGAACATAACCTAATGCCAAGGTTGGGCCTTATCTAAAGTTGTGAAACTGTCGACATTTACCTGGAGCTCCTGTTCCCTCTTTTTTCTTGCTCATCCCTTCTGCAGTTAGTCTCCTGGCTGCTCAGGGCTCGCACGCCTGGATATCTCCACCTTCCTCACTCTTACGCAAATCCACACGTTACAGCCCCCTCTTTACATCTTGTGCTCTGCTAGGTGCCTAAGAGTTAAGATCATTTTCTCATGAGATACGGCTAAAGGAAAATGAGTACATTACCACTCTCAAGCAATGTCATTCCTTAATCTAGTTAAAATGACTAGTATATGTTTGAGCAGGTTGGTCGCAGGTAGTTTTGATTTAGAAAACTTGTTGACACCTTTCAAATCACCTAAAAAGGAGACACCCACTCGGACCAAATGAATGACCATTAGCATCCCCGGGAATACTGTGCAACCTAGGATATTATTTTAAAATGTAGGGTTTGTTATTATTCAGGTATGAGGAGGCCAACAGATCAGAGGATGATTGTTCTTGAAAAGACAGATCATTAAAGTCACAGATGCCAAGAGGAGAGGGGCGTACCATCCCATGAGGGGCCATGTGTGGAAGCCGCGGGGTTAGATAAGAGGCTGACAGAGCAGGGAACACAAGGGCTAGCACAATAGCCTTTCCTGAGGTTTCCATAGGACAGTGTGGGCAAGCAGTGTAAGCATGTTCAGGATTGGTTAGTCTGGATCATTTCAGCAGGCTCTGGGGTCTAGGGACTGTCCCTAGTTATTTGGCACCTGGCCCTGGAGTGATTCGGGCAGGTGGAGGGTACCCAGAATGTAAGAGGTCTGTGAAAGCCCGTACAGGAGAGTTGGGGTATGGGTTTTGGATTGGATGGTTTGCCTATGAAAGCTGTGCTCTCAGCCCAGTAGCTCCCTGCCTTTAGGAATTGGCCAGCCCTGGCAGGGACAGTCTCTCCAGGATCAGCAAGGGCCCAGATGTCGGAGATTCAGAGACATGGTAAATATAGACATTGATGCGTATGTCCTGACTTCAGAAGATTTCATGTCTCCTGGGCATAATGACACACATCTGAGAACTCTCAACAGAAGAAAACATAAAGTGGACCTTCCCTGAGTGTGAACCGTGATAAGCAAAGCAGATGTACTGATGAGGTTTTATGTATTTATTTTTAGCCGTACCACACGGCTTGTGGGATCTCAGTTCCCCGACCAGCGATCGAACCCGGGTCCCTTGCAGTGATAGCGTGGAGTCCTAACCACTGGATCGCCAGGGAATTCCCCTGATGAGGTTTTAAATTTCCTCTAAGTTTCACTACAAGAGAGATTTTTCAGATTATCATTATACTATTTTGGAAGCTGCCAGGCTGTAAACCTCTCTACTTGGAATAAAATCCTTAAAAGGATCTTTGACCTACTCCTGATGGTAGACAAACAGTCTTGTCCACAATAGAAGTCTAAGCAGTTTCTAACTCATACTTGCACCTAAAAGTTATGTGTCCTCTAAAAATCTCTTCATATAGAAAAAATCATTGCAGATAATACTTCAGTTACACTAAAGTGTTCTGTAAAAATGTGGCAGAAGACCACACTGCAACTGCATTTTAACTCCTCCCCCTTGATGTTTGCTGAGAAGCTTGTTATTTCTTTATTTCTCTGAACAATATCCAGGCAGCTTCAAGAGAAAATCCATTAAGGCCCCTAAATTTGCATTTGTATAGCAGTTTTCTCAATTCTTTAACACAGTATGGAGGAAAACATTATGACAGCTGCCGTGCACCCCTAAAGAAACACTGTGTTGGAAAGTAAGAGAGGTCTGTGGAGGATTTGGATTCACTTGAAAAAATCAGCTGTGGGACCTGCCAAATTGCTGCTAGCTATCGCAGACACGACGCTCATTAAGAAGCCCCACTGGCTCACAATTTATTGATTAGAGACCAAATATCCTGGAAGACTCATAAATTACTCTTTAAATGGGCTTTAAAACATCCCTCCTACATCCCACCAATGGATTATGCTTCAGATACATTTGCAACTGACTTAATCTATGTGAAAATTTATCCGTTCTTCCTATCTCATTACTTAGATTGTTATATAAAAAGATTATGTAGCTGGAATATACTTAAACAACAGAGTTTTTGTTAACAAGATATTATCAGTCCTATTAAATTCTAAAAACGATTTTCAGAGAGATGTTATTTCAAATCTAGGTTGTAATATTTGAGTGATTTGCTAAAATGCTTTCTGGATATAGGGGTTAGGGCATTCACACGGATCAAGCTACAGATATTTTTATTCTAAAATAGGCTTTTTTTAATTTGGAGGAGAAAAAACAAATCAAAGTATCAGAATTTTCTCTACCTCCCCAGGTATGAAGGATATTTAATAGTTTCTGCAAAAGCTTGAATCCAAAAAATTGTCAGCGTTCTGTGCATGAGGTATGAGAATTAAAGAAACCAACCTCTGGTTTCCAAACAGTTTAGAAAATTGAAACTAAAATGATTCCATGCTAGCAGTAAGCTGGACCTAAGTAGAAAACTAAAACAAAATAAAGAACAGATGGGCAAACAACATCATGTAAACAACAAACAACGGTAATTTTTAAAACTATGAAGTTAAAAAATAGCTGGATATGGGCTTCTCTGGTGGCACAGTGGTTAGGAGTCCGCCTGCCAAAGCGGGGGACACAGGTTCGATCCCTGGTGAGGGAAGATCCCACATGCCACAGAGCAACTACGCCCATGTGCCACAACTACTGAGCCTGCGCTCTAGAGCCCACGAGCCACAACTACCGAGCGCGCATGCCACAACTACTGAAACCTGCATGCCTAGAGCCCACGCTCCACAACAAGAGAAGCCCGCGCACCACAACAAAGAGTAGCCCCCGCTCGCTGCAACTAGAGAACGACCACACACAGTGATGAAGACCCAATGCAGCCAAAAATAAATAAATAAATACATTTATTAAAAAAAAAAGAATTTCCTTCCTTTAAAAAAAAAATAGCTGGACATAGACTTAAGTAGGTAGAACAACTGAAAAACTGGAAGATGATAAAGCTGTAAAAGCATCTCCTAAGTGTCAGTCATTTATTCAAAGACAAACCCTCATTCAGAACAATACTATTGATGGCCTTTGTCGTGTTAGACATTGAAGAAACAATGGCAGTCTAGCCAATGTTTTCTTCATCATGGAATGTAAAGACTATTTTGAGAAAACAAAGATAAGATATAACAAAAGGACGGCATGAGTGCACATTAAGTATGAAATACTTTGGGAGCATATAACTGGTCCAGAGGACAAAGGATGAAGACTTGTTTCCTGAGGCAATAGCACTAAACAGAGATACAGAGATGTAGATAAGGCACTGGCATTAGCGACTGAGTGATGCCATAAGATAGAGGTGGTGGTGGTAGTAGTGGATGTATTGGTTGGTTGGGGAAGTGACTACAGATAAAGGACACAACAGCAGAACAGAAGCTCTGAAGTGAGGAAAAAGATAGCAAGTCTTCAGAACTGAATGCCAGTCAGCACTTCCAGAGAACAGTATGAAGATCTGATGAGCAAAAGGCTAGACCATGTAGAACCTTAAAGCTCTCAGTCAGGAATTCCACCTTACACTAAGAGAAATGAGAAGCCATTGGTGGGTTTTAATGAAGAGGTTTAAAATCTATACTTAAAACTACACAAATCACCTAAAGAACCATGTTGGCAGTAGCATGGAGGCTGGCTTGTAAGGCAGTGATAAATGGGGGATAACTAGGTATGAGGCTATTTCATTAAATTATGTAAGAGATGATGGGGTTTTTTTGGACTAGGCTATTGGAAGTAGGGTCCAGGACTAGAGAAACGTAGAGGAAGTGAAAAACCATAGCACCTGGACATTGGCAGCATGTGAGTAATAGGAAACTGGAAGAATCAGGAAAGATTCTTAAGTTTTTAAATTGAGCAAACATACAGTTGTTGGAGGATTTATTGAGGTAGGAAACACTGGAGGAAGAATAATTTATGGAAGAGTTCATGAGTTCTGTTTTGGACGTGTTGAACTTGAAGTGTTATACAATAGCCCTGTGTCATGACTTGCAAGCTGTTAGCTATGTAAAAGGTGCAGTCAGAAGAGAGGTCTGGGCTTCTGTCAGTCAGCATGGGCTGGATTATGTCACAGCAAAATTTCAGGAAATTAGAACAAGTTTTTTTTTTTTTTTTTTTTTTTTTTTTTTTTGGTACGCGGGCCTCTCACTGTTGTGGCCTCTCCCGTTGCGGAGCACAGGCTCCGGACACGCAGGCTCAGCGGCCATGGCTCGCGGGCCCAGCCGCTCCACGGCATGTGGGATCTTCCCGGACCGGGGCACAAACCCGTGTCCCCTGCATCGGCAGGCGGACTCTCAACCACTGCGCCACCAGGGAAGCCCAGAACAAGTTTTATTTCTTGCTTTTGCTACATGCCCATTGTAGATCAAGAAGGGAGTTCTTCAGATCATTTAGACACCCAGGCTGATCGAAGCCTTACTTTGTTATGATGCTGCCACCTCTATTGAGGGCTTCAGCGTTGACCGTGGCAAGGCAAGAGTTCATAGAAGGCATATCAGCTCAAATATATCCTGTCCTGGTGACAAGTGACATGACACTTGTCATTTCCATTTACGTTACATCAGCCAAGGCAAGTTATATGACCTCTGCTGCAGTTCCCATTTATTTTCTAGGAAGAGGAAGAGATCCATAAAGGTTTTTGTGAGTGCTAGTAATGGCTACCACAGAATTGATGATGTCATTTTAGGTGATCCTAACATATGGCCCATGTAGTGAATACTTATCATGTGTGATGCCCCAATATTTTCCCTAAATTTTGGTAACTCCTCATATTATTAATCTATCTTCACAAGACAGAGGACAGAATATTTATATTCCAGACCCGCTTGCAGTTTTAGATGCAGGCATGCGACTTAGATTTTTCCAGTCATTTGAACCCACTTGAGATTTACATTAGAAAATTAGAATTGTGAAGAGGTGACTATGAAAGGAAGAATACGCACTGTAGCACATGTGATGACAGAGACTTTGGTTCTTTCTGGGTGTGGAGGAAAGGAAGGGAGTGCAGCATCAGGCATCCAATCCTCAGGGCAATCAGCCCCAAGTGGCACGGCCATGGTATCTTTTCCAGAGGCGCCCCTTTGGTGCAGTGTCATTGCTCCTGGATGGGTAGCTTCAGAATCTGATCCTCTGACTCTTCCCTAATTTACATTAGCTCATAAGTTCCCTTTAAAAATCCATTTTCTCTTTCAATAAATCAGAATATTTTACAATATTTGCAATTACAAGCCTGACCAATATGGTATTTGATTCCAGGAAAGGCAACAAGCTCTCAAAGAAATGGAAATCAGGGCTTCCCTGGTGGCGCAGTGGTTGAGAGTTCGCCTGCCGATGCAGGGGACACGGGTTCGTGCCCTGGTCCAGGAAGATCCCACATGCCACGGAGCGGCTGGGCCCGTGAGCCATGGCCGCTGAGCCTGTGTGTCCGGAGCCTGTGCTCCGTGATGGGAGAGGCCACAACAGTGAGAGGCCTGCGTACCACAAAAAAAAAAAAAAAAAAAAAAAAAAAGAAATGGAAATCAGTGAGTGGGTTATTTAACCTGGTTGAGCTTTGGGGTATTGAAGATCTAGCTAGTCCAGAACTGGGAACTCTGGTGGTTAATGGCAGAGCAAGTAAAAAAGTTACTTAAATCATCCTCTACAATGAAATGGCTATTGAAGACAAGACTTTGGAAAAACATGTAGCTGTTGATAAAGAATGAGTAGGGAGGACGAAGGATTACAAGGAAGAGAAGGAAGACTGCCTGCTTCTAGCTGTACTGGGGAGCTGTACTGGGGAGCTTAGGGACAGAAAATGATAAGATCAAAGTTTTAAATTCTTGGCTCAAGGCAGACGTTAAGAGAATCAGGGACTTGCTGTGTCTGTCAAAAGTATTTGTTGCAACAGCAAGATTGACATAGTTAAGAATAAAACATCAGGCCTGGTGCTCTGGGTTGCTGAAATTCAGATTAGCTTGAATTCACCTCTTTGTCAGACTCCTTAGTAATAGCATGGTGAATGGAAAAGATCTGGACACTAGAATCAAAAAGAAGGCATTTGGGAGAACCCTAAAGGAAGAGAAATACCCAGACATTTTGTTGAGTTTTGGACACCAACTCTGACTTTATACTACTGGCTGAGCCACTTCTGTAATTCACTAAAAATGCTGGGTTTATTGGGGGGTCAGGTGATTAATGGATGTCTCAGTCAGCTTGGTCTACTATAACAAAATACCACAGCTGGGTGGCTTAAACAACAACTGGGAGATTTTTTTCTCACAGTTCTGGAGGCTGGGATATTCAAGACCAATATGCCAGTAGAGTCAGCCCACCTTCAAGACTCATCTAAACGTAATTACCTCCTAAAGGCTCCGCCTCCCAGTACTGTCACATTGGGGTTTAGGGCTCCAACATAGTAATTTGGGGAGGGACACAAACATTCAGTCCATAGCAAGGGAGGTTGGGCACGAATATATTTCAAAGTAGGCCCTGTGGGTTTGCAAACATCCTGTTGCTATTTCCCTAGTTCCTTGTGATAGTTGGAATAAATATAATCAGTAACTGGAATGATTTGCAGATTGGATTCATAACTCATGGAGCAAACTCTATTATGGCTGGCTAAGTAGAAGTTCTGGACCTATTCTTTGCCTTTAAATTTAAATTTTAAAATTAAAAACCAAAGTGTTATCATATCTCAGGTGGAATTATAGGGATTTATATTCCCACCAAAGTAGTATTTGACACTAGATTTTCCTACATTTAATTAGGTATTAATTCTAATTTCAACGACTGTTTTAGATTCAGTCTTATTTCATGAGGAAAAATTTCAAAAACAGTCTTGGAATAGCACTCGGAATGCAGCTACTGATATGGTAAATACCATTTCTTACCCTAATAACTAGAGAACAGCAGTAACAGTTTGCTTTCACCTGGTACAAACAGCAGTACCTCTTTACTATCTTGCCTTCGGAACTGCATTACATCTATGCCTCTGTACCGTAATTTATTCTAGGGGGACCTGATCTTCTCACAACGTCAGGGGGCATCAACCAAGTTCACTGTATTGACATCATGAGGAAAGGAATTTGAAAGCAAGTACTCTAGATTTTGGGTGGACCAGTTTTGTATGCATGCTAAAGTTTGGGTAATAAATACCATGGAAATACAGAGGTCTGCCACCTTAGAAAAGATTCTGATTATCCTGTGGTATAGGACATGGTACCATGTACTATTTGAAGTGAAAGGCAAGTTGCTGTACCTTGCCCCGTAATTCTCTAAAAAAGAAGTACAGTGAATTTCTATGGATATTGGAGAAAATGATCACCACATTTGTGTTGGCTGCTTGATTGATTTGCCAAGGGACTCCAAGGATGCCATTTTTTAAGGGAGTCTCAGCAAGAGAAGGCTTTGTAGTTGGACCACACGCCATGAAAGCAACCCTCCAATGGGCCCTATGACAACCAATCCGATTGTGCCCAAAGTACCTGTGGCAGAGGAGGTGTTGGTGTAAAGCCTGTGTCAAGTCTTAATAGGAGCATCATAGTATAGGTTCCCAAGGTTTTGAAGCAAAATTGCAACCTCTTTGCCAGTAACTCTTTCCTTTTGATTAACAGTTTTTGGTTTTCTGGTAGAAACAAGATCATGATAGGCACTGAACAGCTAGCAATAGAGCACCAAATGACCTGATCTTATATTCATAAACTTGGTGTTATCTAATAGGCCAAGCTCTAGAACTGATCACTCCCAGCAATAACCCATCAATTAGAAATCATTTATACGTGTTTGGCCTCAAGCAGGTCCTGAAGGACAAATAAGTTGCATAAACACATTTGTCATAGTAGGGTGTCCCTGACCTTACCCCCTCCCGTGGGCACACCAAAATTACAACTATTTACAGAGCAACTGTCTACAAGAATGACCTGGAGACTAGCAGAAAAGATTTTCCACGACTAAAGATACAAAGAAGGAACCACAACAAGATGAGTAGGAGGGGTGGAGATGTGGTATAATCAAGACCCACAGCCCCAGGGAAGGATAATCACAATTGCAGAGGTTCTCCCCAAGGAGTGAGGGCTTTGAGCTCCCCAGCATGGGGGGCCTGCACCAGGAAGATGAGTCCTCAGAATGTCTGGCTTTGAAGGCCAGAGGGACTTGCATACCAGAGAGCAAATCCCTATCAAAATACCAATGGCATTTTTCACAGAACTAGAAAAAAAAATGAAGTCAGTTATTCTTTTATTTTAAAAAGGGCATCAGATGTAGCCACAAAACGACAAATAAAAAATAAACAAAACCGGACAATAAAGTGATAAACAGTTTTTAATCAATATACTATATAATACAGCATAATTATTGCAATAGGGAAGGGGGTTCAGGGTAAATGAAACTCAACTTCAATTTTTACAAACGTGACTGGGCAGCAGAGCAGAATGAGGGAGTGAGGTAGGGGCCTGGAGGAGGCTTGAGCAGAGCCAGGGAAGTGAAGAAATTGCAAAGGGTTGGTCAATATAAACGCATTGAGGCCAGCTGTGTCTGTCAGCGGGCAATGTTTGAAGTTAGGATTCTTTCCCACCACAGAGACCTGGAGACAGAGGCACTGTCCTTCCTAATGATGATTACGTTTCAAAGGAATGAACTTTCAGGACCTTGAGAAGACATTCCTGAGTTAAAGGAGATACCTGTGTATCTCAAAGGAGTAGGGGAAGGATTCACAGTTGTAAGCTCTTTCTAGCAAATGCTCTAAGAAAGTCAGAGGCCCACCTGATGAGGTATTGGCTAGAACACACAGTATATGCTTTGAGCAGCCTTGAGTTTTCTTTCAGCCTAGGGGGTTAGGAGCCTAGTTCACTTGGCACCACATGGTGGCACTAATCAGAACTGGACAGCTGTCACATTAAACCCATTCAGAGGCGGCCATAAAGACAGTAGAAAAGGAATATCCTCTCAAAATACAGAAGTTCGAGCGTTCAAGTTCAAGTTCATATTTTGTGTTCTGCTTAGAGAGAGAGATGGCTGAAGGCTGGCTCTGTGCTGACTCATGAGTAATGAGCAACAGTTTGACTGGTTGGTCTGGCACCTGATGGAAGAAACTTGAAGTGTTGGTGAAAAGGAAGCTTGGGGTTAGATTTATGGACTTATTTCTCAAATGTGTCCCAAGTGAATACTCTGTAAAAGGTCCCCACCGTGGAAGAGGCTCTCAGTAATCAGTTGGACAAAATGACCTTCCTGATGGATGAAAGTCTGATCCCTTCCCAGTCACCCCAGAATCTGCCCAGTACACTCAGGAATAAAGTGACCATGGTGCCAAGGACAGTGGATTTCGATGGATTTCCCCACAACGGGGCTGACCTGGACGCCACAGCTGCCCATTACCTGATTTTTCTGCATCAGGAAACAACCCTAAGCCCCCAGTAGGGTTCTATACCCCAGGGAAGCTATCCAGTTTGGGGTGGTAAATTAATTAGGTAAGGCTGCTTCCATTATGGAATAGAAATGTGTCCTTAGTAGGATACATGCTTAATTTGGATTTATTTTTGCATCCGTGCTCATTCTCCTTCCTCCAGCACCGCCATTCACAGACTTTATGAAATACCATATTTAGTGTTAAGACCTTGCACACAACAGTTCTGTCTTTTTGAGAACTCATTTTTCGGTAAAAGAGATAAATCAGTGGGCCGACTGTCATGAAAATCATTGGTCCTATGGATACTATGATTGACGAAACGATTGCTTCCTTCTCGAGAAGGTGACGATATATTTGTTTATAGGTAGTTGCAACGGGATGGGTGGTGGCCTGTGGCTACCTGGAAGATTAATTTTGAAAGAAGGATATTAACGTCGGGTCAGGAAGAGTGGCCTGCTGTGGATCTTTGCCATTTTTGGTCACCTAATGTCTTAGAATACTCTCCCTATTTTTCATAATCTCTATATTATGAATCCCGCCCAGCTAGGAATCAGAAAACTCACATTTGCTCTTTGCCGTCTGAGTGAGGACAGACGCAGACGTGTGACCTAAGTTCCCCTAATCAGACGCAATTTTGAGAGACTTGGATGCATGCATGAGCAATGCGAGGAGCTTGCTGGGTAGGGGGAAGCATAGTGGCAGAGCTCTCCCGTTCTTCAGAGGCGTCACTAGCATTTTCACTAACACATCTTCCTAGCCTGGGTACTACTTCTGGGATTAGCTTTACAGACTGTCTCTCTCACCCTCCTCCAGATTTTGTGAGCACTCTAATAGGAATCAATTCCTTCTCTGCTTAAGCTAGCTGATATGCAGGTGTTTTCAACTAGGCACTCTGACCCATAGGGCAAAATTAAGGTCACTAAAACCATGGGGACAAATATTTCTCCTAGAGAGAGAGACTGTATGAAGCGAAAAGAAGGCCTGAGAGTAGAATCCTGTGGACCTTCACGGTGACTCATCAGGTAGAGGAAGAGAAGCCAACAAGGGAGAAGGATATAGAGGTGTCAGGGAGGTGGGGACACCACGCAAAGAGCACGGATCACTGTGTCCAGAAAGGGGAGTGTTTCCAGGGGAGAGTGGTTGTGCTGAAAGGGTAATGGGGAATAACAGTCATCTTTTATTGCGCTATTTACCCGACTACCACATTTCATCATCACAAGAACCCTATCAGAGAGGCAATATTTCCTAATACGAATTGAGGAGAATGAGGATGATAGGGAAATAATAGTAGAAAATTATTTAAGTTAATGAGAAATAGAGTGTTAGTCAGAGGAAGATGTGGCACACTGGGAGGCTGTTTGTTTGTTTGTGGTGTGGAAATTTGGAAAGATTTAAAGACACTGGAGAGAGGACATAGAATGACATAAAGAGAACGTGATACAAAATGTAAGTAACCTCATCACCTTTGATAGGAGGAGGCCAACATAACTTTATTATTATAAACTTGATAAAGAGAAGAAGATGGTTGTAGACGGACAGGCTTATGTTTGATAGCAGGAATTTAAGAGAATTCCTGTTTTTTTCTTTTTTCCAATTTCTATGTAAAGTACAAGATAAAGTTATCTGCTGAGAATGAGGGCAAATGAGAATTTGGTCAAAATCCTGAGGAAAGAAGAGGTGCTTTGAGAAAGTTCTTGAGGATGAGAGTTGAGTACAAAATGAGAAAAAAAATAAGAGGTTCAGTGTGCAGCTACGCTGAAATTGGTAACAATGAAAATATAACAGCACGATTAGGTCTTCCTGTGTGATTTTCTCCAGGAACACTCAGCAGGTGGGTATAGGACACAGAAGATGGATCACAGCCCTCGCCCAGAGTTGGAGAAATGGAGATGTAAGATACCCGCCACCATCTTTGTCAGTAGGACAGAGATATGCACACCCTATGATGAAACTCAGTATGGGCCATAGTGGTGGCACAGAGCAGGAAGTGATCAACCCCACTGGGGGACCACTTCACAGATAAGGTGCCCCTCGACTGGGTGCTTGGAAGACTTGAGGACAGGCTATGTGTGACGTGAGGAGTGTACCCAGGGCAAAGGTAAACCTGTATGAAAATGTCTTGGTTTTGATAATCAACTCCCTGTGCATTCTGAGTAATGTAGGGAAACAGGTCATAAATATTTCTCACAAAATAAATATTAAACTGGGGTTGCACATCCAGTTCCAGTGATTTAGTAAT
The DNA here is from genome assembly GCF_005190385.1 of Monodon monoceros. Classification (NCBI taxonomy): domain Eukaryota; kingdom Metazoa; phylum Chordata; class Mammalia; order Artiodactyla; family Monodontidae; genus Monodon; species Monodon monoceros. The sequence continues at coordinate 12,691,886 of NW_021703771.1, read as the reverse complement.
CTTGTATTGCCATCTTGTCATTGATACTGGGACCAACTGGAGAGTCTAGGCCAACTTACACGAGACGTTACTGCTACATTCAGGTGTGTAGCTAGTATCAATAAATGACGTTTCACTGTGCCTATAAAGCTCCAGGTGGACAGTAGTGACCCACTGCATGACAAACCCATCAACCAGCATTTAACCTTAGATGATTGCAAACAAAACAAACAAATGAACAAACAAAACTGTGTTTCTCAACACATGCTAAGATTTTACTTTCTAGTGCTAGGTTAGTGATGAGTATATCAGTAACTTAGTTTCATGTGATGTCTCTCATATCCAAAGGCACTATGGTAAAAGGTACCAGTTATGGTATCTGGAAAGTAGTCTATAATTTAAAGTGATGGAGATAACACAGAGAAAGTAAAATAAATCTATGGATATTAAGTTAAATTTGCTGAAATAGTCAAAGGCTGTGAGTACATGTCTGAATGTCTGAGGTATTTCCATATATGTTGTTTCTAATGTATCCTATATATATATATTTAAATACATTTATTTATTTTTTGGTTTTGGCTGTGTTGGGTCTTCATTGTTGCACGCGGGCTTTCTCTAGTTGTGGAGAGCAGGGGCTACTCTTCATTGTGGTACGCGGGCTTCTCATTGTGGTGGCTTCTCCTGTTGTGGAGCACGGGCTCTAGGCTCGCGGGCTTCAGTAGTTGTGGCGCACGGGCTTCAGTAGTTGTGGCACGTGGGCTCTAGAGCACAGGCTCAGTAGTTGTGGCGCATGGGATTAGTTGCTCCACAGCATGTGGGATCTTCCTGGACCAGGGCTAGAACCCGTGTCCCCGGCATTGGCAGGCAGATTCTTAACCACTGCAGCACCGGGGAAGTCCAATCCTATATTTTCACACTTGCTTTTTTTTCTCTTTTTTAACCGTGAGAATAGATCACTTTCATTGTTAGTATTTAGGGAATACTTAATGAGTGTTGTATCAGAAAATTAATGGACTTTAAATGTAAAATGTTACAAAGTTTCTTGACTTCTCAAATATTATAGAATTGCATGTAGGATTAACATTTCTTTCCAACAAATATTATGTAAATTATTATATCATTCAAAATAGAAGTTGTAAAGGCTTCCCTGGTGGCGCAGCGGTTGGGAGTCCGCCTGCCGATGCAGGGGACACGGGTTCATGCCCCGGTCCGGGAAGATCCCACATGCCGCGGAGCGGCTGTGCCCGTGAGCCATGGCCGCTGAGCCTGCGCGTCCGGAGCCTGTGCTCCGCAACGGGAGAGGCCACAACAGTGAGAGGCCCGCGTACCGCAAAAAACAAACAAACATCTGGTGGCTCACAGACCGAACTGGAAAGCTGAGGATCAGGTTTAGAAAAAGGCAGAAAGCAGGCAGCAGTGGGAATCTAGGAGCAGGAAGTGTGCAACAATCTCATCAGTGTGCTGTGGCTGGGATCAATGAGCTGCAGCTGGTTTCAGTGATTCTGCACAGGAGTCAAATGTTAGAGAGGGAGTTTCCAAATGCTTCAGCTGGTGTCACGCGAACACCTTTCAGCTAGAAAAAAAGGCATCTTGATTTTTTTTAGTGTTACAAAAGACTGTGCACAATGGGACAAGGAAATTCACAAAAGAAAATTAAGATGCTCTTTCCAGAAGATGAGGAACTAACATCCCCTCTCCTGATCCCATTTAGGAGAAGGACCCAAATTCAACAGGAAATCAGAATGAGAATCAGGAGTCAGTGCAGGAAGCCTGGCCTGTGAACCACACACAAAAAACTGTCTGTCTAGGCTGCAGGCATGTGAAAGCCAGAGTCCCTGGCTGGCAGGAAGAGGTCTCCTAAATTTACCGCCATTTCAGAATGTCACTGGTTCTAGACTTCTGAATGACTGGTTTGTCTACGGCAGGTCAGCAAATGAAATTACAGAATATAATAAAGCATGTTGCAGTTTCTAGCAGACATAAATTATGGCTGACATTTATTGATTATCATAAATATAATGGGAAAGATTCAGCCAGAGATTGAGTTTCATTACGGCTCAGCTATGAGTCCACTTAGAATTCATGTAGAACATTTGGAATAAAAGGAGATAGGAATAAATAAAACTTGTTTAATACGATCTCTGTCACATTCTGTGTGACTCTGGAAAGTTCTTAAACTCTCTGTGCCTGTTTCCTCATCTGTAAAATGGGACTAATAGAAATAATAGTACTGGCCTATGTTAGAGAGTTGTTATGAGGGTTGAAGGAGGAAGTACATGTAAAGTGCCTGGTGCGTAATAAACACTAAGTGTTCGCTCATCTGCTTCTTAGTATCATTATTTTAACTGTAGAGTTCACAAAGTAGTTTTCACAGATATCATTCCATTTCATTCACACAATCCTATGGTAAGATTGTCCTTGTAAAAAAAAAAGTAACAATGAAGAAATGGAGTTTTTATTTATATGACAGGGATAGAATGATACCCTCATCTTTTAACTCCAAGTACTAGAACCTGTTACACGTGTAAAAATACATATCGAGGGAAGACTTCCATGAAGACAGAAAAGAGACACAACTTCCAATGCTGGGCAGTCACAGTTAGTAATAAGGGGTAGGTACCTTGAACAATTTTAGTCTAATCATTTATGCATACATTCAGAGAAACACATTTTCCAAGCAGAAATACAGATACTCTTCGTTCTTTCCACTTGAAAACTGAAATACAGGTGCTCTATGTTACAAGGAGAAACCGAGAGTATTAAATTACTTGTCCTAAGTCACACGACGGCTGGGCCCGTGATGGCCCTCTGTCCTCTGTCCTTCCGTCCACTCCACAACACATTCCCCCGCATCTGTGCCTTCCACAGCCTCTTCCTTTCTGGGCTTCACTGTTGTCTCCCTGTGGGAAAAATAGAAAAGCTCTCAAATGAAACTGGGTGCAGTGAGAGCTGATGGACAAGGCAGATCGCCCGTCAAGTCTCCATATCTCTTTTCCCAGATCAAAGGAAAATGAGTCAACGAGAACTGCCTAAACTTTTTGCGGGAACATGTCACTGAGATGCTTTAAATTATTTATTTACTTACACATCTTTTTCCTGTGATGTATAGAGTTATAAAGACATTTTCTGTCTACTTCATAGGATTCTTTAGAAATGTCAAATACTGTCAACAGACTCATACTCATCAATTTCAATCATGAAATAGAAATCTTTTTCTTTACACTTACAACAGGAAAGTATGATTTTGGAGCCAATATAGAGAAACTGTGCTTCACATGTATTATTTATTTCCATGGCTAAGACTTAGGAATTAGCTGTAATCCATATACGGTTGTCTGATCTTCATCCTTGCATTTTGAAAGACTTAACCTCCTTTATCCTCGGAAAGTGTTACGCATACTGGCTTACAAAACAATCAGATACTAGAGCAGAATTTATATCTATTTCATTTAAATAAATGCCACCAATTGGATATCTCTGGTGTCTTTCTGAACTTTTATTCTTCCAAATATAAAGGAATGTTTCAATCATCCCAGTTTTACTTAATGGAGTGTAAATTGCCCACCACTGTAATTATCACAGGCACATGCTGTGTATGTCTAAAATGAACTCCTAGAAAGAGTGCCCACGGGAGTTTTACTGTCAGGGTAACTTTATTCTGTGCACTTAGTTGCCACTTTTGCAGAGCACATGGCAGCTGAGGGCAGCTGAGTGCTCACAATGCAGGCTCTTGACTCAGTGGCTCGTTGCCTCTTTAAAGCTTGGCTCTGATTTTTTTTTTTTCCCCAGCCTTGTGATTATGAGCTAATTACTTACATGCTCTGTGCTTGCTTCCTGAAGCAAGTTTCTCCTTGTAATATAGCATGTTGTAATATTGTAATATAGTAATATAGCATGTAAGTAATGCATTCCTAAGTCTATTATCATCCAACTGGGGATGATAATATACTTACCTCATAAGGTTGTTAGAAGGATTAAGCAAAATAATAAATGTCAAGAATTGAGTGGAGTGCCTAGCACATACCAGGGGTTCACTAAATGCTGGGTATTACAACCTGCCTTAATAAAGTGATGGTGCAAAGGCACATGGATTAGATGGTATGTATGGAAGGGACTCTAATTAAAAGGAAAGTATGTCATGAGCCAAGCTCATACTAGCCTTAGACATTATTTTTAACTTTTCACATGGAAATAATATCAATATATTCATTTGCAGTTGGAGACATCCTCACATTTCTATAGTAACTTCTAGCTCTGTGTTTTTGTTTGTTGGTTGTATAATTGGAGTTGCTGTATTTTCTCAGCCCAGTCTCCGGAACACCCTCCTAGATTTTATCAAGTTGTGAGGTAAGAAGCCTACCAGCTGTGGCGAGCTACACTTCTTGGTCACGAGCCACTGTGGAAGGGGACAAACCACACATTTTAATGGACCGTGGTCCCTCGTCCCAGGAGAGTGCCCCGGCTCTGGAGTCCTCGCAGAGGGGAAGTTCATGTCAGGGTAGTTCCAGGACCTGCACCCCGTCCTCAATGCAAGTTAGCTATCAACACTTAAGGACCACGAGGTAAAATATAAGAAAGGATATTTTGTTTTCCAAACAACAGACTTAGTTTCAAGAAGTTTGGATCTCTTTTTACAAAATGAATGTTGAAGTCGAGTGTGAGTTTGAAAGACAAATAAGAACAAATACATCCTTTTCCATGCTGGTGGAGTGTCTGGTGTTTCTAGGGTTCCTGAAATGATTAATCATTCATGAAAATGTCTTAGCAAGTCGTTGAAGCTAAAAGGAGTGATGGTTCTGTTCCCTCATCACATCGGGGGTGCTGTCCTTAGGTCACTCTGGAGATTACAGTAACACGGTAAAGACTCAAAGTGGTGAAAATAAATTAAGCACAAGAGCTGAGAACAGGCCATTGTTTATTATTTATTTATTAACATCTCACCATATTCCAGGATCGAAAGAAGATAGAATTTCGTCTCTAGGGTTGAGAAATAGAATCATATATTTATAACTAAACTATATTTACTGTATGTATAAAAACAGAACTCCTGGAATAAGAGAAATATTCTGATACTATTTGGGATGCCCAATATCTCGACTTAAGAGTAACATCCTGGGGGCTTCCCTGGTGGCGGAGTGGTTGAGAGTCCGCCTGCCGATGCAGGGGACGCGGGTTCGTGCCCTGGTCCGGGAAGATCCCACATGCCGCGGAGCGGCTGGGCCCGTGAGCCATGGCCGCTGAGCCTGTGCGTCCGGAGCCTGTGCTCCACAACGGGAGAGGCCACAACAGTGAGAGGCCCGCGTACCGCAAAAAAAAAAAAAAAAAAAAAGTAGCATCCTGTCTGCATCTCTCTGCATGCTCCATACTAGGACTAATGCAGAAAGCTGTAATTAGTTTATATCTCTTAAACTCAGATTATAATAATTTTAAAAAATGCCACCAACAGAGAGTATTTTAGTGAAGGAACTAAAAGCTAAGTGTAAAGATGCTCATTTTTAAAGTGCTATTAAGGTTGATATGTTTATAAATTTGCTACTCATTTTAAGTAAATCATGAATAATTTAGGTTCCCCAAATCCTCCTTTGGAATTTTAAGGCACTCACTGGGGAAGTTTAAAAATTCAGTAAAGTAATTTGGGATGACTGAATTTCTACTTTCTGAATGATATTATATGTGGTAATCCCTCCTGTTCAGTAAAAAAACAATGATTATGGCTGTGGTTCTTCTTATTTTTTAATTTTTATTGGCGTATAGTTGCTTTACAATGTTGTGTTAGTTTCTGCTGTACAGCAAAGTGAATCTGTTATATGTATACATGGCAGTGGTTCTTAAACATTGATGGAGGGCTTGATCCAACACAGATTTCTGGGCTCCACCCCAGCTTTTCTGATTCTAAAGTAGGTCTGGTGTGGGGCCCTAGAACATGTATTTCTAACAGCTTCCTAAGATTTGCTGATGGCCTGGGGCCCACATTTGAGAACCACTGCTTTACATCAGAGACAACTGAGGTTAATGTTATCACTGTAAATCTGGTTGCTCAAATTGATTGGCTATGGAACACTTAACTACGGACTAAAAACAACAGAAGTTCACCAACCAGTTAAGCAGCTACAAGAGAAATTACATTAAAATATCCAAAGAAAATATTACAAATTCAGAGTGTACACCTATGAATTATAAAATGGAGTTTGATGTCTTGAATGTTAGATTCATATTTTCTTTTTACAAGCTTTACTTCCTATTAGTAGTTGATTTTTTCTTTTTTACATCTTTATTGGAGTATAATTCCTTTACAATGGTGTGTTAGTTTCTGCTTTATACCAAAGTGATTCAGTTATACATATACATATGTTCCCATTTCTCTTCCCTCTTGCATCTCCCTCCCTCCCTCCCACCCTCCCTATCCGACCCCTCTAGGTGGTCACAAAGCACCGGGCTGATCTCCCTGTGCTATGTGGCTGCTTCCCACTAGCTATTTTACGTTTGGTAGTGTATATATGTCCATTCCACTCTCTCACTTTGTCCCAGCTTACCCTTCCCCCTCCCCATATCCTCAAGTCCATTCTCTAGTAGGTCTGTGTCTTTATTCCTGTCTTACCCCTAGGTACTTCATGACACTTCTTTTTTCTTAAATTCTATATATATGTGGTAGCATACGGTATTTGTCTTTCTCTTTCTGACATATTTCACTGTGTATGACAGACTCTAGGTCCATCCACCTCACTACAAATAGCTCAATTTCGTTTCTTTTTATGGCTGAGTAATATTCCATTGTATATATGTGCCACATCTTCTTTATCCATTCATCCGATGATGGGCACTTAGGTTGTTTCCATCTCCGGGCTATTGTAAATAGAGCTGCAATGAACATTTTGGTACATGAATCTTTTTGAATTATGGTTTTCGCAGGGTATATGCCCAGTAGTGGGATTGCTGGGTCGTATGGTAGCTCTATTTGTACTTTTTTAAGGAACTTCCATACTGTTCTCCATAGTGGCTGAAACAATTCACATTCCCACCAGCAGTGCAAGAGTGTTCCCTTTTCTCCACACCCTCTCCAGCATTTATTGTTTCTAGATTTTTTGATGATGGCCATTATGACTGGTGTAAGATATCTCATTGTAGTTTTGATTTGCATTTCTCTAATGATTAATGATGTTGAGCATTCTTTCATGTGTTTGTTGGCAGTCTGTATATCTTCTTTGGAGAAATGTCTCTTTAGGTCTTCTGACCATTTTTGGATTGGGTTGTTTGTTTTTTTGTTATTTAGCTGCCTGAGCTGCTTATAAATTTTGGAGATTAATCCTTTGTCAGTTGCTTCATTTGCAAACATTTTCTCCCATTATGAGGGTTGTCTTTTGGTCTTGTTTATGGTTTCCGTTGCTGTGCAAAAGCTTTGAAGTTTCATTAGATCCCATTTGCTTATTTTTGTTTTAATTTCCATTTCTCTAGGAGGTGGGTGAAAAAGGATCTTTCTGTGATTGATGTCATAGAGTGTTCTGCCTATGTTTTCCTCTAAGAGTTTGATAGTTTCTGGCCTTACATTTAGGTCTTTAATCCATTTTGAACTTATTTTTGTGTATGGTGTTAGGGAGTGATCTAATCTCATACTTTTATATGTAGCTGTCCAGTATTCTCAGCACTTATTGAAGAGGCTATCCTTTCTCCACTGTACATTCCTGCCTCCTTTATCAAAGATAAGGTGACCATATGTGCGTGGGTTTATCTCTGGGCTTTCTATCCTGTTCCATTGATCTATCTTTCTGTTTTTTGTGCCAGTACCATACTGTCTTGATTACTGTAGCTTTGTAATATAGTCTGAAGTACGGGAGCCTGATTCCTCCAGCTCCGTTTTTCATTCTCAAGATTGCTTTGGCTATTCAGGGTCTTTTGTTTCCATACAAATTGTGAAATTTTTTGTTCTAGTTCTGTGAAAAATGCCAGTGGTAGTTTGATAGGGATTGCATTGAATCTTTAGATTGCTTTGGGTAGTAGAGTCATTTTCACAATGTTGATTCTTCCAATCCAAGAACATGGTGTATCTCTCCATCTATTTGTATCATCTTTAATTTCCTTCATCAGTGTCTTATAGTTTTCTGCATACAGGTCTTTTGTCTCCGTAGGTAGGTTTATTCCTAGATATTTTATTCTTTTTGTTGCAATGGTAAATGGGAGTGTTTTCTTGATTTCACTTTCAGAGTTTTCATCATTACTGTATAGGAATGCCAAAGATTTCTGTGCATTAATTTTGTATCCTGCAACTTTACCAAATTCACTGATTAGGTCTAGTAGTTTTCTGGTAGCATCTTTAGGATTCTCTATGTATAGTATCATGTCATCTGCAAACAGTGACAGCTTTACTTCTTCTTTTCCGTTTTGGATTTCTTTTATTTCCTTTCCTTCTCTGATTGCTGTGGCTAAAACTTCCAAAACTATGTTGAATAATAGTAGTGAGAGTGGGCAACCTTGTCTTGTTCCTGATCTTAGTGGAAATGCTTTCAGTTTTTCACCATTGAGGACGATGTTGGCTGTGGGTTTGTCATATATAGCCTTTACTATGCTGAGGAAAGTTCCCTCTATGCTTACTTTCTGCAGGGTATTTATCATAAATGGGTGTTGAATTTTGTCGAAACTTTTCTCTGCATCTATTGAGATGATCATACGGTTTTTCTCCTTCAATTTGTTAATATGGTGTATCACATTGGTTGATTTGCATATATTGAAGAATCCTTGCATTCCTGGGGTAAACCCCACTTGATCATGGTGTATGATCCTTTTAATGTGCTGTTGGATTCTGTTTGCTAGTATTTTGTTGAGGATTTTTGCATCTGTGTTCATCAGTGATATTGGCCTGTAGTTTTCTTTCTTTCTGACATCCTTGTCTGGTATTGGTATCAAGGTGATGGTGGCCTCACAGAATGAGTTTGGGAGTGTTCCTCCCTCTGCTATATTTCGGAAGAGTTTGAGAAGGATAGGTGTTAGCTCTTCTCTAAATGTTTGATAGAATTCGCCTGTGAAGCCATCTGATCCTGGGCTTTTGTTTGTTGGAAGATTTTTAATCACAGTTTCAATTTCATTGCTTGTGATTGGTCTGTTCATATTTTCTATTTCTTCCTGATTCAGTCTTGGCAAGTTGTGCATTTCTAAGAATTTGTCCATTTCTTCCAGGTTGTCCATTTTATTAGCATAGAGTTGCTTGTAGTAATCTCTCATGATCTTTTGTATTTCTGCAGTGTCAGTTGTTACTTCTTCTTTTTCATTTCTAATTCTATTGATTTGAGTCTTCTCCCTTTTTTTCTTGATGAGTCTGGCTAATGGTTTATCTATTTTGTTTATCTTCTCAAAGACCCAGCTTTTATTTTTATTGATCTTTGCTATCGTTTCCTTCATTTCTTTTCCATTTATTTCTGATTTTTATGATTTCTTTCCTTATGCTAACTTTGGGGGTTTTTTGTTCTTCTTTCTCTAATTACTTTAGGTGCAAAGTTAGGTTGTTTATTAGAGATGTTTCCTGTTTCTTAAGGTAGGATTGTATTGCTATAAACTTCCCTCTTAGAACTGCTTTTGCTGCATCCCATAGGTTTTGGGTCGACATGTCTCCATTGTCATTTGTTTCTAGGTATTTTTTGATTTCCTCTTTGATTTCTTCAGTGATCACTTCGTTATTAAGTAGTGTATTGTTTAGCCTCCATATGTTTGTATTTTCTACAGATCTTCTCCTGTAATTGAAATCTAGTCTCATAGTGTTGTGGTCGGAAAAGATACTTGATACAATTTCAATTTTCTTAAATTTACCAAGGCTTGATTTGTGACCCAAGATATGATCTATCCTGGAGAATGTTCCATGAGCACTTGAGAAAAATGTGTATTCTGTTGTTTTTGGATGGAATGTCCTATAAATATCAACTAAGTCCATCTTGTTTAATGTATCATTTAAAGCTTGTGTTTCCTTATTTAATTTCATTTTGGATGATCTGTCCATTGGTGAAAGTGGGGTGTTAAAGTCCCCTACTATGAATGTGTTACTGTCCATTTCCCCTTTTATGGCTGTTAGTATTTGCCTTATGTATTGAGGTGCTCCTATGTTGGGTGCATAAATATTTACAATTGTTATATCTTCTTCTTGGATCGATCCCTTGATCATTATGTAGTGCCCTTCTTTGTCTCTTGTAATAGTCTTTATTTTAAAGTCTATTTTTTCTGATATGAGAATTGCTACTCCAGCTTTCTTTTGATTTCCATTTGCATGGAGTATTTTTTCCGTCCCCTTACTTTCAGTCTGTATGTGTCTCTAGGTCTGAAATGGTCACTTGTAGACAGCATATATATGGGTCTTGTTTTTGTATCCATTCAGCCAATCTGTGTCTTTTGGTGAGTGCATTTAGTCCATTTACATTTAAGGTAATTATCGATATGTACGTTCCTATTCCCATTTTCTTAATTGTTTTGGGTTCATTATTGTAGGTCTTTTCCTTTTCTTGTGTTGCTTGCCTAGAGAAGTTCCTTTAGCAGTTGTTGTAAAGCTGGTTTGGTGGTGCTGAACTCTCTCAGCTTTTGCTTGTCTGTAAAGGTTTTAGTTTCTCCATCAAATCTGAATGAGATCCTTGCTGGGTAGAGTAATCTTGGTTTCAGGTTTTTCTCCTTCATCACTTTAAATATGTCCTGACAGTCCCTTCTGGCTTGCAGAGTTTCTGCTGAAGTACCAGCTGTTAACCTTATGGGGATTCCCTTGTGTGTTATTTGTTGTTTTTCTGTGCTGCTTTTAATATGTTTTCTTTGTATTTAATTTTTGACAGTTTGATTAATATGTGTCTTGGTGTGTTTCTCCTTGGATTTGTCCTGTATGGGACTCTCTGTGCTTCCTGGACTTGATTAACTATTTCCTTTCCCATATTAGGGAAGTTTTCAACTATAATCTCTTCAAATATTTTCTCAGTCCCTTTCTTTTTCTCTTCTTCTTCTGGAACCCCTATAATTTGAATGTTGGTGCGTTTAATGTTGTCCCAGAGGTCTCTGAGACTGTCCTCAGTTCTTTTCATTCTTTTTTCTTTATTCTGCTCTGCAGTAGTTATTGCCACTATTTTATCTTCCAGGTCACTTATGCGTTCTTCTGCCTCAGTTATTCTGCTATTGTTCCCATCTAGAGTATTTTAAATTTCATTTATTGTGTTGTTCATCGTTGCTTATTTCATCTTTAGTTCTTCTAGGTCCTTGTTAAATGTTTCTTGCATTTTGTCTATTCTATTTCCTAGATTTTGGATCATCTTTACTATCATTATTCTGCATTCTTTTTCAGGTAGACTGCCTATTTCCTCTTCATTTGTTAGGTCTGGTGGGTTTTTATCTTGCTCCTTCATCTGCTGTGTGTTTTTCTGTCTTCTCATTTTGCTTATCTTACTGTGTTTGGGGTCTCCTTTTTGCAGGCTGCAGGTTCGTAGTTCCCGTTGTTTTTGGTATCTATCCCCAGTGGCTAAAGTTGGTTCAGTGGGTTGTGTAGGCTTCCTGGTGGAGGGGACTAGTGTCTGTGTTCTGGTGGATGAGGCTGGATCTTGTCTTTCTGGTGGGCAGGTCCACGTCTGGTGGTGTGTTTTGGGGTGTCTGTGGACTTATGATTTTAGGCAGCCTTTCTGTTAATGGGTGGGTTTGTGTTCCTGTCTTGCTAGTTGTTTGGCATAGTGTCAGCTTGCTGGTCATTGAGTGAAGCTGGGTGCTGGTGTTGAGATGGAGATCTCTGGGAGATTTTCACCATTTGATATTATGTGGAGCTGGGAGGTCTCTTGTGGACCAGTGTCCTGAACTTGGCTCTCACACCTCAGAGGCACAGCACTGACTTCTGGGTGCAGCACCAACAGCCTTTCATCCACACGGCTCAGAATAAAAGGGAGAAAAAGTCGGAAGAAAGAAACGAAAAGGAAAGAAAAGAAAAGAAAGAAAGAAAGAAAGAAAGTAGAAGAAAATAAAGTAAGATAAAATAAAGTTATTAAAAAAATAATTATTAAGAAAAAAATTTTTTCTAAAAGAAAAAAAGGAAGAAAAAAAAACACACGGATAGAACCCTAGGACAAATGGTGGAAGCAAAGCTATACAGACAAAATCTCACACACACAGAAGCATACACATACACACTCACAAAAAGAGGAAAAGGGGAAAAAATCATAAATCTTGCTCTCAAAGTCCACCTCCTCAATTTGGGATGATTTGTTGTCTATTCAGGTATTCCACAGATGCAGGGTACATCAAGTTGATTGTGGAGCTTTAATCCGATGCTTCTGAGGCTGCTGGGAGAGATTTCACTTTCTCTTCTTTGTTTGCACAGCTCCGGGGGCTCAGCTTTGGATCTGGCCCCGCCTCTGCGTGTAGGTCGCCGGAGGGCATCTCTTCTTCGCTCAGACACGTTGGGGTTAAAGAAGCCGCTGATTCGGGGGCTCTGGCTCACTCAGGCCGGGGGGAGGGAGGGGTACAGAGTGCGGAGCGAGCCTGCGGTGGCAGAGGCCGGCATGACATTGCACCAGCCTGAGGCCCGCCGTGCGATCTCCCGGGGAAGTTGTCCGTGTATCCCGGGACCCTGGCAGTGGCGGGCTGCACAGCCTCCCGGGAGGGGAGGTGTGGATAGTGACCTGTGCTCGCACACAGGCTTCTTGGTGGTGGCAACAGCAGCCTTAGCGTCTCATGCCCGTCTCTGGGGTGCGCGCTTTTAGCTGCGTCTCACGCCCGTCTTTGGAGCTCGTTTAAGTAGCGCTCTGAATCCCCTCTCCTCGTGCACCAGGAAAACAAAAAGGCAAGAAAAAGTCTCTTGCCTCTTCAGCAGGTCCAGACTTTTCCTGGACTCCCTCCCGGCTAGCCGTGGTGCACTAGCCCCCTGCAGGCTGTGTTCACGCCACCAACCCCAGTCCTCCCCCTGCGCTCCGACTGAAGCCTGAGCCTCAGCTCCCAGCCCCACCTGCCCCGGCGGGTGAGCAGACAAGCCTCTCAGGCTGGTGAGTGCCGGTTGGCACCGATCCTCTGTGTGGGAATCTCTCCGCTTTGCCCTCCACACCCGTTGCTGTTCTGTTCTCCGCGGCTCTGAAGGCCCCCCGTCTGCCACCCGCAGTCTCCGCCCGCGAAGGGGCTTCTAGTGTTTGGAAACCTTTCCTCCTTCACGGCTCCCTCCCACTGGTGCAGATCCCGTCCCTATTCTTTTGTCTCTGTTTATTCTTTTTTCTTTTGCCTTACCCAGGTACGTGGGGGGTTTCTTGCGTTTTTGGAGGTCTGAGGTCTTCTGCCAGTGTTAAGTAGGTGTCCTGTAGGAGTTGTTCCACGTGTAGATGTATTTCTGGTGTATCTGTGGGGAGGAAGGTGATCTCAGCCTCTTACTCTTCTCCCATCTTCCCCTCGTCCTAGTAGTTCTTTTTTTTTTTTTTTTGCGGGACGCGGGCCTCTCACTGCTGTGGCCTCTCCCGCTGCGGAGCACAGGCTCCAGACGTGCAGGCTCAGCGGCCATGGCTCACGGGCCCAGCCGCTCTGCGGCATGTGGGATCTTCCCGGACCGGGGCACGAACCCGTGTCCCCTGCATCAGCAGGCGGACTCTCAACCACTGCGCCACCAGGGAAGCCCGGTAGTTGATTCTTAAAACAACTTAGAGCACTTTCATATTAAATGAAAGGCAAATAAGAGGCCAACATCATTTCCTATGTCTCAATCATATTCCACTCAAGGTGAAGGGTACTTCCCTGTCTCCTTCCTCTGAGCTTGACCCTTTGAAGTAACTCGGCCCAGGCATGTGGGCAGGAGTAACATTGTGTGGTTTCTCAGCCGAGCCCTTTTGCTTTTGCCCAGGGTAAGCACACGTGGAAGAGAACCAAGCCCAATCTATAAAAAGGAACCTTGCCCAGTGGGAGCTGCCAATGCAGGAGAGTTTTCCAGCAGAGCCCAGATGAACTGACCCTGTAGCAACCTACAGATAGCTGAGAAGAAACACTTATTGCTGTATACTACTAAGATTTTGTGGTTCTTTGTTACATTACAATAGCTGACTGATACATTTTGTTTCAGTATTATAAAAAACGTTTTATCTTTTCTAGTGATAGAAAGCTAGAAATAACTCCACAAATGTGTGTCAGATAATGACACGATTTTATATAAATTGTTTTTTAATACCAATGACATTCAGGAATGGTAATTAACTTATATACAATATCACATACAATTAATAAAGCAAATTTGTATTTGTTGTGCCTTAAATTGCACTATAGGAAAGTAAATAATGTGTTCTCATTAAGTTAGTTGGTTATGATTTTAATAATTGAATGAAAGTCAATGAAATTGTGTGACTGGAAAATTCAACGAATACGTTCATAAGTATAAATATACTTTCAATAAATATAAAGTATATTTCTAGACAGATGTTAGACTTAATTACACATAACAACTACATTTTAACAACAGGAATATTTTATATAATCAACAGAATCAAAACATACAATTTGTTGAAAACCAAACAACATTTTTAGCAACTAGTACTTTCAAAAGGACTTGACAAATATGTTGATTATATGAAATTAAAGGCCATTAGGTTTACAAATGTTAAGAACTTTTCTCCTTCTACATTGAGTCCCCTCTAAGACAACAGAAAATTATATAAGTGAAACTATTTAAGAAAGAAAAGCTAAAAAAAATCTCATTGGGCTTCCCTGGTGGCGCAGTGGTTGAGAGTCCACCTGCCGATGCGGGGGACACGGGTTCGTGCCCTGGTCCGGGAAGATCCCACGTGCTGCAGAGCAGCTGGGCCTGTGAGCCATGGCCGCTGAGCCTGCGCGTCCAGAGCCTGTGCTCTGGCAACGGGAGAGGCCACAACAGTGAGAGGCCTGCATACTGCAAAAAAAAAACAAAAAACAAAAATAAAAACAAAAACATTTATAACCACTTATTTTAAATGCTCTGTTGATAAAGTAACAAAACATAAGATCTCTTCTGTTACCTTTTAGCATCTATTACATGAAAATCTTTTAAAATCTCATTTTTTAATAAAAGACAATGGTCCATTTTAGAGAATAACAGAGCTAGACTGTATTGAGTAACATATTGTAAGATATCGTTCCGTAAGAATAAGGAGGGCATTCTCAACTGAAACTGGCTGATTTTAGTATAGAAATATGACTCATAATCTTTTATACACAATTTAAGACTATTAAATTGAATTAATGATTATATTTAGAGATGCATTTAAAATGCTCATTTAAAAATATTCTTGAAAATCTGTTAAGCACAAGATCTTCATAATTTCAACTTTAGTATGCTTCTGGTATTTGGTAAATTACTAAGGACGTGAGTTATTTTCAACAGTTCCTATCTCTACTGAGTTCAAGAGAGTGCCCAGTCTCCATAAATAAAAAGTAAATAAAGGAAATGCATCAGAGAGTTGCAAAATAGTTTCATCATGCTTCTGAAGAAATTTCTTGATTTCTTGGTCCTCATGCCCCATTCCTGAAGCGTTGCCTTCTTCGGTTTCCTTCTGAAGAAGTTGTTCCAGAACGCAGAAAACAGAGAAAATATTTTCATAGCGTGTTACGTCGTAACTGGCTTGCACCTACAGATAAACAACAAACTAATGAGAACCTACTGTATAGCACAGGGAACTCTACTCAGTGCTCTGCAGTGACCTAAATGAGAAGAAAATCCAAAAAAGAGGGGATATATGTATAGCTGATTCACTTTGCTTTACAGTATAAACTAATACAATGTTGCACAATACTGTAAAGCAACTGTACTCCAATTTAAAAAACTCCTTTAAAAAAATATTGGTTGTAGCTCAGATCAGCAAAAGCCAAATAAAGAGATCAAATTTTTGAACAAAAAGTAAAATACTTGGCTTATTTAACACCTTCTATCTTCCCGTTCCTCTGATTGGAGTGGGGGGAGAGAGACCAAAAGAGAACATTTCCTCTTCCAATCTTGGTGAATGACTTTTTCTTCTCATGGTTTGCAAAGTTCTGAATCCTTTCTCTACGGTGCTGCTATAATTCGTTACTGAGATGAATCTGCGAATACTCGGCAGAGAGTCTAACACACAACAAATCTTGTGTGTTGAATTCAGTGCTTCACCAAAGACTTCCAATACTCCTGTCAATGATAACAAAAGGCTCTTTGGCGGTAGGATTTTAGGAACATGTTTCGAAGTGTAACTCAGTCCTAAAGCAGTTAGGGTTATGACCTGTAAGCGACTAGATGTGATCTCATCCTGAGACTACACAAACTGGGGAAAAGGAGGATTAGATTGTGTGGAATCAGACAGATGGTCATGAGAAGAAATGCAGGTGTTTCTTGTAGAAATTATTTGGCCTAGATGGCTGAAAGTGAGAAAAATCAAAGCAAGGCCTAAAAAGTGCACAGTGGAAAGCAGAACATGAGGGGATACAGGAAGCATGTAAAGATATAAACTGGCTTTATCATTTGCTTATTAAGAAATATGTTGGAAACATTCCAACAAATTTATCCACTGTAATAACACATAAATGAAGAAACATTCTGTTAGAGCCCAGAGGAATTATCTTCAACAAGGTTATCTGATAAAAGAATAAAACATATACAGATAACTGATACTTTCTTTTTCTTGACTGAGGTATAATTGACATTACATTATATTAGTTTCATGTGTACGATGTAATGATTCAATATTTGTATATGCTGCAAAATGATCATCAAAATAAGTCCATTTAAAATCCATCAGCCTACATAGTTACAAAATTTTTCTTGTGATATTTTAAGATTGACTCTCCTAGCCACTTTCAAACATGCAATACAGTATTATTAACTATAGTCATCATGTTGTATATTACATCCCCATGACTTATTCATTTTATAATGAAATCTACACCTTGTGACTCCCTTCACCCATTTTGCCCCCTACCCTCACCTCAGGCAACCCCCAATCTGTTTTCCATATCCAGGAGCTCAGTTGTTTATTTTTCAGTTTCATATATAAAAGAGATCACACAGTAATTATCTTTTACTATTTGACTTATCTCACTTAGCATAATGCCTCAAGGTCCATCCATGTGTTGCAAATGGAATGATTTCATTCTTTTTTACAGCTGAATAATAGTCCATTTTACATACATATATATATATGTGTGTGTGTGTGTGTGTATATATATGTATATATGCATGTGTATATATACCCCACCTTTTCTTTATTCATCCATCGACAACATTTAGGTTGTTTCCATGTCTTGGCTATTTGGCTGTTGTAAATAATGCTGCAGTGGACACAGGGGTGCAGTGCATATATCTTTTCTAACTAGTGTTTCAAATTAGTTAATACTAATAGAAGTGGAATTGTTGGATCATACAGTAGTTCTATTTTTAATTTTTTGAGGGATCTCCATACTGTTTTCCATAGTGGCTGCACCAGTTTTCATTCCCACCAGCAGGTGCACAAGGGTTCCCTTTTTCTCTACATCTTCACCATCATTTGTTATTTCTTGTCTTTTTGATAATAACCGTCCTAACAGGTGTAAGGTGATAGCTCATTGTGGCTTTAATTTGCATTTCCCTGATGACTAGTGATGTTGGGAATCTTGTCATGTACCTATTGGCCATGTGTACATCTTCTTTGGAAAAATGTCTATTCAGCTCCTCTGCCCATTTTTTAATTGGATGGTTTTTTGCTATTGAGATATATGAGTTCTTTATATATTTTGGATATTAACCTCTTAACAGGTATATGATTTGCAAACATTTTCTCCCATTCAGTAGGTTGCCTTTTCATTTTGTTGACTTTCTTTGCTTTGCTGAAGCTTTTTAAAAGTTTGAAGTAGCCCCAGGTTGATTTTTGCTTTTGGTGTCAATCCAAAAAATAATTGCCAAGACCAATGTCAAGGCACTCACTGCCTATGTTTCTTCCAGGAGTTTTATGGGTGTAAAGCAGGCAGAGTATGTCTTGGTCCCTTTCCATTTGCTTGGAGAATCTCACTTTGGGCGTGTTTAGCTCTGCTTCCAGGTGGGCTGGGGTTCCCTGTAGTGTCCCATTTCTCTACGTTGTTTGGGACTTTGCTTTTACCAGAATTTATCTGTCTTGGGTTCCACCTTTATCCCAAATGCCTATTCTCATAATATTAATTGGATAAACTCTTTTGCTCCAAGATATTTACATCTCATAGAACATTAACTTGAAACGAACTCCTCCATTTAGAGACAGTATACATTTAACTTACACCCCTTAGCAGCCCTCTGGCTCACTGTGACTCAGATGGCATGTCTGTGGGGGAGGTCTTTCCTGTAGTTCCTGAATCTTATCACACTGGCAGCCGCCTGCTCTGCCTAATCATATGTTCAGACACTTTATGAAATAGTGCATAAGCTGAATAAAAACTAAAATAAATGGAATTAAGATGACAGCTGATACCCTTCTACTATATTTTGGTGTAATTTTTACATTCTCACTGTCAAATTAGACTGAACAGCACCAGTGCTGGAAAATCCCCAACACAGATGAAACATACTCACCTGGAAAATGCCCACGTGTTTTGCCTGAACACCTACCAGGAAGACTGAATGAAGCCCAGTACACAAGCATGATGGCTCTGTACATCCAATAGAAAGCTATCAATTTGTCTCTCTATCTGGGTCTTTCTGAACTGAAGGACCCCTGAGAGGCAGCTTCGATAGTCCCATGACTACTTCTTATACCTAATCCCATTTTATACAGTAGGGGACCTTCAGAAGAGGAAATACTTTCCTGGTAGGAAAATCACTATGTATTTTTGTAGGTCACTTTTAGAATTAAATATTTCTTATGATTATTTTTCTATTTCTGAGTTGGGCTTGAGAAAGTCAAAGTATCCAAATATTTATTTAAATAGTAAAAAAAAAAATTTCTTTACATGCTGCAAAATTTTACTTCAAAACTTAGATTATGAAATTAAGGCTACAGACAAATGGTGCCAGTTTCCTAATTGTTGTTTCAGTTGAAATTCAGTCAGGGTTAACTTGATATTTTTATAAAGACTTATTATCCTTGAAGCAGACATATCTACTTGCTTACTCCATACCCACTTCTCCCTCATTTTTCATCAACAGAACCCCAGTTTTGTTCAGAATGACAACGGATCAACAAAAAATGTGTATTTTCCAGTCTCTCTTAAGGCTAATTCTGGTCAAAGAAATGGAAATATAAGTAACTGGGTGGGGCTTCTGGGAAAGTGCTTTAATAGCAGGCAAAATCTGGTGGAATGCACTTTTGCCTTCTCTCTTCACCACTGGTCCTGCTTGGTAATACACATGTAATGCTTGGAGGTCCAGCAGCCTTGTTGTGAGCCTGAGGATGAAGGCTGCCCATGGATAAGTAGGAAGGGCCAGATTCTGGATGGCATTGTGCAGCTCAATATACCCACGCAGGATGGCTGTACCTTCCTGCACTGTGCTGGGGCTCCCTTCTTCCATTTCGGTCTTTTAAAATCCGAAGCTTGAGACTTGATCTGGGCAGGAAGGAAACTCTTAAGTTTCCTTTGTCTTGGAAAGGTGCTGCTTGCTGCTGTCTCTGACACAGAAGGGACAGAGATGGCTAAAGGGACAAAAACAGTCACACTCCTTGGCAGCTGGTCATGTAGCAAAAGGACTGTACATGTAAGGTGTGGCTTGCAGTTTGGATGCTTATATATAATGCTGAAAAATATGAAAATGTAAATAGTTCACTAAATTCAACACTTTGACAATTTAAGTGTGCTAACCAAGGGCATGCAGAAGTGCAGTCTGACTCTTTCAGAAATAAGCATGCTGCTACGGAAAGGGTAAAAAAAAAAAAAACCACGACATTTTTCTTATTGCTCCAAATGTAAGAGATGAAGGAGAAAACTGGATCGTTAAAGGGCAGAAAACCAAGTCAAAGAGTATAGGTGCATGGCCTAAATGTTAAATTAAATGTTCACAGAATACAATATGCCATTGGCTCAGTATCCCACATGCCAGATTTTATTAGACAGAAGCAATAAGTAAGATACAATTAAAACAAGCAGTTTCTAAAAGAATGAATTCAGCACAATACTTCAAAGGAAAAGGTCAGTTGTCTACCTGATAATTAAGTGAAAAACTTACCCCTAAGTTTTAATAACTTAGCCTTTTTTATCTACTAGAAGGCAGTAGATTTCAGTCAAGGAGCTGAGGAGGATAAAAGTTAACTCTCTAGCAGCTGTTTACCAAGCAGCTTGCAGCTTCTGAAGCACACGAGAAGGTACTGAAAGAGCCCAGTGCGATACTGCACGTGACCATGCTAGCAGCAGTGCCTGAGAACAGAGTAGGAGAACCACATGCATATTATATATCATCTATATAAAATATAAATCACACACACACACACACACACACACACACAATCAATGAACTTATGGTTACAATAGAACCCTGGCAACCTGGGTGCCAGACCCATACCGAGGGAGTATAAGGCAAAAGGCTGATCAGAGCAGAGTGTAGTTAGCTAATTAGGGAAGATTTCCTAGGGATGAATCGTGGGCCAAGGCTCAAAGGGAGTGAGGGGTATAGATGGTGAATCACCTTTTGATCAAAGTGTCAGGTCAAAAAGAATAAAAAGGAGTCAATGGATATTAATCCATTTTGCTTTAATAGATAATGGTATAGGTATCTGCCTAAAATGTTGCATCCTAGAGACTGGTTCTAAGAGGCTAATGTCTAATTTGTAGGTAACTTAGATGAAAAATCCTAAACTATTAAAATGACTAGCATTTAGGATCTTGATATTTTGCCATGTTTCCAGTGGGAAGTAGTTTAATCTTTCAGTATAAATCTGAAAGAGTTATACATAAAAATATCAATGAAAGGAATAGACATAACAGAATTTTTAAGAAATCTGTCATAATTAGCCTTGTTTAAAGATGATGGTTTTCTCATTAACCAATTTTACCTACTTTTCTCAAATCTGTTTCTTGAGGCTGAATATTAAGAACACAGCACAGGATCGCAAATTTTCAAATAAGTATTACCTATTATCATTTATCATCATCGCCATCATTATGTTTTTACCCAAAGTGAAAAAGGTATCATCCCTATCCATAAGGTACTTTGAACCTAGAGGAAAGCTACTGGTATTATTCGAGTACTGTACTATGGTCAACTGTTGGGAGCGTTCCACGTTCACTGTGAACTGTTCCTGTAGAGATGCGTAAGAACCTGATGATGTACCTTCACCTACTTTCCTCTACCAAGAAAATCCTTCATGAATAGCAGTCATCTAGCAGACAATTCCTTTTTGCATAGAAGGGTGGTAACAAGGAACCTAAATGTGAGACGATTATTTTAAAGTCTTTCTGATATGAGAAGGCCCTGAAGTAGGTGTAGGTGTGGGTTAAACACGGCATCTTACAGGAAATAGGAAAAGGTCCAGTTAATTGACTAGTGTGAGATGAATCAACTTGTTCATCTATTCTAGTGGTAGGTTGGTAAAAATGACCTTCTAAGCAGTACGCCCTTTTGGTGACTAACTCAATAACATCACAGATTAAACCCCAAGTGCTTTACATTTTATATTTGCACATCTCTCTGGGAAAATCTCCTGTGGTTTGACTCCAATTCATCCCTTTCTTGGTCATCAGAATAGCAGATTGTTGGACATAATAATAAGATAGATCCCACATCAGTTTTAATTCTCAAATCTCTTTGTGTAAAGAACAGAGAGTTCCCAATATAGGGACAAAGCATTTCTTTGTTCTATGAGATCCCCTGAGTCAACTTGAAGTAGCTTTACCCGGCATCCCCACTGCTTTCTTAGGATCTGCACCCTTAATTATGGGGTCATCAACCCCACTCAGAGAAACTTTTTCACTACTTTATACCACAATATTAAACTTAGTCTCAGGCTGGAAATGCCTTTCAGGCATTTTGAGAAGCAAACAGATCATTTATTTGTCTGGACTTCCATCACAGTAGTTCTTGACAAAGCAGTACAAACCGGATGACTTTGTTATTATTATAAGAGTCTATTAAGTGAAAGAGCAGGGCTCACAGACTGGAATAAAAATAGCTGAATTCATTAAGGATGAATTTAGCTGCGAATACTTAGCACTTTATGACGTTATGTTTCTGCCTGCCTCACGCGCGCCTCCTCTCTTGCTTCAGTCCTGTTACAAGCACTGATTGGGTACCTGCAAACGCCAGACCCCACGGTGAGTGCTGAGAACGCAGAGGTGAATAGGACAGGATCCCTACCTGTAGGAGAGCTCCTCGTACGCCTCTAGGGAGACAAAGAAGTAGAAAATAATGGCAATGCAGAGTGCGTGCATGCTATATGGGCTATAGAGGAACTCTAAAGATAGCTGAGTCACCTGTGTGAGACGACGCTGAAGGGCAGGAAACGAGTTAGTCGTGAATGATCACCCTGTAGGCTCAGCTCCTACTGGATGGGATGGCAGGATTCTTTTGCAGAGATGACTTGAAAGTTATCGTCAGCATAGGCCAACACCTGTTTGGCTTCCACCACAGGGCTCTCAGTCTCTGGTCGTTCAGTATGCACTGGGGCAAGGGAGCAGCAGAGAGCTTAAAGGGGGAGTTGGGGGGGGTGTCAGCATTCTCTGCAACAGCTCACTCGGCACAGACCCCACCTCTCAGCCTTCTTTAAGGCAGTGGAACCAGACCCATCTGACTGGTACAAGCAGTCAAAGGCCAAGTCAGGCCTATATGTTAAGAAAATCTTACAGACTGTGTTTGGTTCCGTGAGGTCTATGGTTACTTTCATGCCTGACACTTATCTTCCTGAAGGAAGGCACGGAGAACAGGAGAAATGACGAAAGTATAATTTGTCATTATTATACCTTATAGCAGAGAGAATGCACTGCTTTCACTAAGTGAAGCCACCACCACCATGCAGTTCAGACACCGCGTGAGTAGAAGAAATCAGAGCTGGTGAAATGTCTGATATATATTAGAAACAGAGATCCAGATGGCCGCTATTTATGGCAAACACAGGTCCAAATAGGCAGTGGGGATAAAATCAACAAGAAACTTTCCTCTTCAGGACTCTAAAGACTATCCAAGACAGCATCAAAACCTGCGCAACCAGGCAGAAGGCAGAAACCAGATTTGCTGGAGTAGAATCGATGACCACCCAGACTAAAAAAGAATCTAGAGGCTGCTTAGCTAAGCATTGATAAATGTGCCAAAGTAAGCAAGAAATGTAGATACATTTTTAAGAGCACTGGATCCAAAGCCTAAGATTAGTGACAACAGGGGGTGGACTCATAAGTGACCAGATCTTTTCCGATACTTTTGTTTGGAAACTGAAAGCTAACTTTGGCCTCACATCAATCTACTAATTATCTCCCAAAGCACAACTGAACGGGGTTGTATTTACAGAAATTAAAAGCCAACACATTTGTCCCTTTTTCTTCCTATTTTAAACATGTGTCACTACTGATTCAATGAAATCATTTTATCAGAACTTGCTTTCAAGGGCTAAGTGAAACTGCACAGCACCCAGGAAAGTCTGGAAACACAAAAGAGAAAAAACTGAATGTGTTCTCATGAACATTTATTGACATAGAGACTGTGTCTGTAGCAAAGTGAGTACTGCATTTCTTGTTCTTTTGTTCTTTTTTAAAAATCAACTGACCACCATTTCTCTTTTTTTAAAAATCAGATTTTTTGAGATATAATTGACATACAGTAAAATTTACCCTTTTTAAAGTGTTTGGTATCATGAATTTGATAACTTACTTTTAAGAACAAAGAAATGTCGTAATAGAAATAATCTTTGAATAAAAGAAAAAGCAATCATGCTATAGCCATGTGATATTGTTTAACAACATTTTAAATGTTTTGCTAACTTCTAGTTGATTTATTAAAATATATATAAAACATTTAGTGTTTTTTTTACTACTATATGAAATACTTCTATAACCATGATTATAATAACTATAATTTGTTACTTGAAGATACTCTAGAGAATTTTTTTAAAAGAAAAGATCCATATGCAATGCAGAAAGTTTAGGACAAGGCACTAGACTTCCAACTCTGAGACAGTTATCTGGTTTGACTATTTTCATTACCTTTGTGCTGAGAGGCTGCTGGGGAAACTTATCTGTTACAAAAGTGCTAAGTGGTTCTACAGAAAGCTTTGGTATGTTAGTGCTGGTGAAAGTCGCTACCTGATGACAAATGTAAAGAAAGGAATATAGAACCAGAGGACCTAACCTTCCGTGTCTCCTTCAAAGAACATCTCCTCAGTAACTACAGCCAACTGCATGCTGAGATGGAAATTATACAAAGATGACTAGAAGTATGGCTTCATATCCTTTAGGCATCTCGGTTCAAGGTAAAATTACATATGGGAATAAGCATAATACAATGGGATGTATATTGTAAGAGTGTTCTTGTATTTGCATTGCTCCTGGATGAGTTACAGTCAAAAACATGAAGAATGCACTCAGCACATAATCTCAACGGAGAATGCTAAATGCCTCTGTTTTAAACTAGCAATGGCTTACAAGGAAAATTAAATACGTTATGGGGAATTAAGTTAACTTAAATGCACTGAAAATAAAACAAGTGGGAGAACAACTCAGTATACATATATTAATACACAGGTTATAAAAATGTTTCTCATCTTTTTTAGATACATGTTGCAAAACGAAAATCAAGTATTCTGAGGAGTACCCACATTTGTAAGACAGATCAGTTAGTTTGCTTAACCAGCACTGTATGGACTTGGTTATATGCTTTATAAGCAATTATTTTCAGGAAAAAAAAAAACGTTCCCAAGTAAGTTGACTATCATGGGTTAATTTCAAAGAAATGTTTAAAATAAACACTGACCACATTTTAAATGTAACTGTATTTGTTTCTGAATTTTAGTCTGAAATTACAATAAATTTTACCTTTTTCAGAAACTAAACTATGCCGCTAACATTAGAAAAGTGATTGATTCTTTATTCAAACTTAACCCCAAAATGTAATATCTGGATCTGATATAAAAATGACATTAAAACTTTAAGATGATATATTTCACTAATATAACCAAAAAACTCTCCAAATACTTCAAGAAAGTGGCTTCAG
This sequence comes from Monodon monoceros, assembly GCF_005190385.1. Lineage (NCBI taxonomy): Eukaryota > Metazoa > Chordata > Mammalia > Artiodactyla > Monodontidae > Monodon > Monodon monoceros. The sequence continues at coordinate 12,666,871 of NW_021703771.1, read as the reverse complement.
CACTGAAAAATGAATATTTCATTCAAAAACTTTTTCATACTCTAATTTTATAATGTAAGGAAATACAGCGGTTTCTTGTAAAATGTTCCACTTTGGGGGAATAAGAAGCCAACTTCTCCAGATGTCTAACTTCCAGACATCAGGTGTCTTGGAATTTGCAGACCCTGAGACAGTGAAATGTCCACTAGGAGACAGTTCCTGCTGGACTGTGCATGTGACTCTGCAGGAGGGTCTCGGGTCCTCACTCAGATCCTCTCAGCTCACTTCAGGGGCTCATTCTGAAGGTAACAAGGACAGAGGAGGAAGTCCTGCTAGAGGAAAGCAAAAGAAGTGAGAACTGACAGCAAGGGAAAAACTATAAAACTCAGACTGGGTCTCCTAGAATGGAAAAGGAGCTCTGTATGCTTGAATGTGCCTCCAAGGACATAACTAACAAACACTGCACAATTCAAAGCAGGTGATGGGTATGACAAATGTATAAATGAGGCTTGATTCATTCAGTTTAATAAATTGAATTTACTATAGCATTCCATTAAAATATTAAAGTTTAAAAAGTATCTTATTCATGTGGGAAATTTTCTTATGCAGAATAATTTTTGTAGTGATTTTAGAAGACGTGATGTACCATCAAATAACGTTACTTATTTTAGCGTAACTAATATGTTCCTGAGCATTATCCACAGAAAATTACTACAAAATAGTTTTTCTTGGCAAGTATACTAGAAAGTTTAGTAGCAGTGTCTTTTCAAAGATACACTGCATTTTAAGAAAACTCAGAGAGGAGGCGGAGGGGAAAATGGCAGAAGAGTAAGACGCGGAGATCACCTTCCTCCCCACAGATACACCAGAAATACATCTACACGTGGAGCAACTCCTACAGAACACCTACTGAATGCTGGCAGAAGACCTCAGACTTCTCAAAAGGCAAGAAACTCCCCACGTCCCTGGGTAGGGCAAAAGAAAAAAGAATAAACAGAGACAAAAGGATAGGGACGGGACCTGCACCAGTGGGAGGGAGCTGTGAAGGAGGAAAGGTTTCCACACACTAGAAGCCCCTTCGCGGGTGCAGACTGCGGGTGGCGGAGGGGGAAGCTTCGGAGCCGCGTAGGAGAGCACAGCAACGGGGGTGGTCGGGGCAAAGCGGAGAGATTCCCGCACAGAGGATCGGTGCCGACCGGCACTCACCAGCCCGAGAGGCTTGTCTGCGAGCTGAGGCTTGGGCTTTGGTCGCAGCGCAGGGAGAGGACCAGGGTTGGCGGCGTGAACACAGCCTGAAGGGGTTAGTGCTCCACGGCTAGCTGGGAGGGAGTCCGGGGAAAAGTCTGGAGCTGCCGAAGAGGTAAGAGACTTTTTCTTCCCTCTTTGTTTCCTGGTGCGTGAGGAGAGGAGATTAAGAGCGCTGCTTAAAGGAGCTCCAGAGACGGGCGCGAGCCGCGGCTAAAAGCGCGAACCCCAGAGACGGGCATGAGATGCTAAGGCTGCTGCTGCCGCCACCAAGGGGCCTGTGTGTGAGCACAGGTCACTGTCCACACCCCCCTTCCGGGGAGCCTGTGCAGCCCGCCACTGCCAGGGTCCCGGGATCCAGGCACAACTCCCCCGGGGAAACGCACGGGGCGCCTCAGGCTGGTGCAACGTCACGATGGCCTCTGCTGCCGCACGCTTGCCCCGCACTCCGTGCTCCTCCCTCCCCCCGGCCTGAGTGAGCCAGAGCCCCCGAATCAGCGGCTCCTTTAACCCCGTCCTGTCTGAGCGAAGAACAGACGCCCTCTGGCGACCTAAACGCAGAGGCGGGGCCAAATCCAAAGCTGAGCCCCTGGGAGCTGTGCAAACAAAGAAGAGAAAGGGAAATCTCTCCCAGCAGCCTCAGGAGCAGCGGATTAAAGCTCCACAATCAACTTGATGTACCTGCATCTGTGGAATACCTGAATAGACAACGAATCATCCCAAATTGAGGAGGTGGACTTTGAGAGCAAGATTTATGATTTTTTCCCCTTTTCCTCTTTTTGTGAGTGTGTATGTGTATACTTCTGTGTGAGATTTTGTATAGCTTTGCTTCCACCATTTGTCCTAGGGTTCTATCCGTTCATTTTTTAAAAACTTTTTTTCTTAATTTTAATAACTGTATTTTATTTTACATTATCTTCTTTCTTTTTTCCTTCCTTCCCTCCTTCCTTCCTCCCACCGTCCCTCTCTCCCTCCCTCCTTTCTTTCCTTCCTCCTTTCCTTCTTTTCCTCTTTCCTTTCTCCCTTCCTTCCTTCTTCTTTCTTTCTACTTTATCTCCCTTTTATTCTGAGTCGTGTGGATGAAAGGCTCTTGGTGCTGCAGCCAGGAGTCACTGCTGTGCCTCTGAGGTGGGAGAGCCAACTTCAGGACACTGGTCAACAAGAGACCTCCCAGCTCCACATAATATCAACTGGCGAAAATCTCCCAGAGATCTCCATCTCAATGCCAGCACCCAGCTTCACTCAACGACCAGCAAGTTACAGTGCTGGACGCCCTAGGCCAAACAACTAGCAAGACAGGAACACAACCCCACCCATTAGCAGAGAGACTACCTAAAATCAAAATAAGCCCAGAGACACCCCAAAACACACCACCAGACGTGGACCTGCCCACCAGAGAGACAAGATCCAGCCTCATCCACCAGAACACAGGCACTAGTCCCCTCCACCAGGAAGCCTACACAACCCACTGAACCAACTTTAGCCACGGGGGACAGACACCAAAAACAACGGGAACTACGAACCTGCAGCCTGCAAGGAGGAGAACCCAAACACAGTAAGATAAGCAAAATGAGAAGACAGAAAAACACACAGCAGATGAAGGAGCAAGATAAAAACCCACCAGACCTAACAAATGAAGAGGAAATAGGCAGTCTACCTGAAAAAGAATGCAGAATAATGATAGTAAAGATGATCCAAAATCTAGGAAATAGAATAGACAAAATGCAAGGAACATTTAACAAGGACCTAGAAGAACTAAAGATGAAACAAACAATGATGAACAACACAATAAATGAAATGAAACATACTCTAGATGGGATTAATAGCAGAATAACTGAGGCAGAAGAACGGATAAGTGACCTGGAACATAAAAGAATGGAAATAACTACTACAGAGCAGAATAAAGAAAAAAGAATGAAAAGAACTGAGGACAGTCTCAGAGACTCTGGGACAACATTAAATGCACCAACATTCGAATTATAGGGGTTCCAGAAGAAGAAGAGAAAAAGAAAGGGACTGAGAAAATATCTCAAGAGATTATAGTTGAAAACTTCCCTAATATGGGAAAGGAAATAGTTAATCAAGTCCAGGAAGCACAGAGAGTCCCATACAGGATAAATCCAAGGAGAAATATGCCAAGACACATATTAATCAAACTGTCAAAAATTAAATACAAAGAAAGCATATTAAAAGCAGCAAGGGAAAAACAACAAACAACACACAAGGGAATCCCCATAAGGTTAACAGCTGATCTCTCAGCAGAAACTCTGCAAGCCAGAAGGGAATAGCAGGACATACTGAAAGTGATGAAGGAGAAAAACCTGAAACCAAGATTACTCTACCCAGCAAGGATCTCATTCAGATTTGATGGAGAAACTAAAACCTTTACAGACAAGCAAAAGCTGAGAGAGTTCAGCACCACCAAACCAGCTTTACAACAACTGCTAAAGGAACTTCTCTAGGCAAGAAACACAAGAGAAGGAAAAGACCTACAATAACGAACCCAAAACAATTAAGAAAATGGGAATAGGAACATACATGTCGATAATTACCTTAAATGTAAATGGACTAAATGCTCCCACCAAAAGACACAGATTGGCTAAATGGATACAAAAACAAGACCCATATATATGCTGTCTACAAGAGACCCACTTCAGACCTAGAGACACATATAGACTGAAAGTAAGGGGATGGAAAAAGATATTTCATGCAAATGGAAACCAAAAGAAAGCTGGAGTAGCAATTCTCATATCAGACAAAATAGACTTTAAAATAAAGACTATTAAAAGAGACAAAGTAGGACACTACATAATGATCAAGGGATAATTCCAAGAAGAAGATATAACAATTGTAAATATTTATGCACCCAACATAGGAGCACCTCAATACATAAGGCAAATACTAACAGCCATAAAAGGGGAAATGGACAGTAACACATTCATAGTAGGGGACTTTAACACCCCACTTTCACCAATGGACAGATCATCCAAAATGAAAATAAATAAGGAAACACAAGCTTTAAATGATACATTAAACAAGATGGACTTAATTGATATTTATAGGACACTCCATCCAAAAACAACAGAATACACATTTTTCTCAAGTGCTCATGGAACATTCTCCAGGATAGATCATATCTTGGGTCACAAATCAAGCCTTGGTAAATTTAAGAAAATTGAAATCGTATCAAGTATCTTTTCTGACCACAATGCCATGAGACTAGATATCAATTACAGGAAAAGATCTGTAAAAAATACAAACACATGGAGGCTAAACAATACACTACTTAATAACGAAGTGATCACTGAAGAAATCAAAGAGGAAATCAAAAAATACCTAGAAATAAATGACAATGGAGACACGACGACCCAAAACCTATGAGATGCAGCAAAAGCAGTTCTAAGAGGGAAGTTTATAGCAATACAAGCCCACCTTAAGAAACAGGAAACATCTCGCATAAACAACCTAACCTTGCACCTAAAGCAATTAGAGAAAGAAGAACAAAAATACCCCAAAGTTAGCAGAAGGAAAGAAATCATAAAAATCAGATCAGAAATAAATGAAAAAGAAATGAAGGAAACGATAGCAAAGATCAATAAAAATAAAAGCTGGTTCTTTGAGGAGACAAAATACATAATCCATTAGCCAGACTCATCAAGAATAAAAGGGAGAAGACTCAAATCAATAGAATCAGAAATGAAAAAGAGGTAACAACTGACACTGCAGAAATACAAAAGATCATGAGAGATTACTACAAGTAACTCTATGCCAATAAAATGGACAACCTGGAAGAAATGGACAAATTCTTAGAAACGCACAACCTTCTTAGACTGAACCAGGAAGAAGTAGAAAATATGAACAGACCAATCACAAGCAATGAAATTGAAACTGTGATTAAAAGTCTTCCAACAAACAAAACCCCAGGACCAGATGGCTTCACAGGTGAATTCTATCAAACATTTAGAGAAGAGCTAACACCTATCCTTCTCAAACTCTTCCAAAATATAGCAGAGGGAGGAACACTCCCAAACCCATTCTACGAGGCCACCATCACCTTGATACCAAAACCAGACAAGGATGTCACAAAGTCAGAAAACTACAGGCCGATATCACTGATGAACATAGATGCAAAAATCATCAACAAAATACTAGCAAACAGAATCCAACAGCACATTAAAAAGATCATACACCATGATCAAGTGGGGTTTACCCCAGGAATGCAAGGATTCTTCAATATACGCAAATCAATCAACGTGATAAACCATATTAACAAATTGAAGGAGAAAAACCATATGATCATCTCAATAGATGCAGAGAAAGCTTTTGACAAAATTCAACACCCATTTATGATAAAAACCCTGCAGAAAGTAGGCATACAGGGAACTTTCCTCAACATAATAAAGGCTATATATGACAAACCCACAGCCAACATCGTCCTCAATGGTGAAAAACTGAAAGCATTTCCACTAAGATCAGGAACAAGACAAGGTTGCCAACTCTCACGACTCTTATTCAACATAGTTTTGGAAGTTTTAGCCACAGCAATCAGAGAAGAAAAGGAAATAAAAGAAATCCCAAACGGAAAAGAAGAAGTAAAGCTGTCACTGTTTGCAGATGACATGATATTATACATAGAGAATCCTAAAGATACTACCAGAAAACTACTAGAGCTAATCAATGAATTTGGTAAAGTTGCAGGATACAAAATTAATGCACAGAAAAAAAAAAAATTAATGCACAGAAATCTCTTATATTCCTATACACTAATGATGAAAAATCTGAAAGTGAAATCAAGAAAACACTCCCATTTACCATTGCAACAAAAGGAGTAAAATATCTAGGAATAAACCTACCTACGGAGACAAAAGACCTGTATGCAGAAAATTATAAGACACTGATGAAAGACATTAAAGATGATACAAATAGATGGAGAGATACACCATGTTCTTGGATTGGAAGAATCAACATTGTGAAAATGACTCTACTACCCAAAGCAATCTAAAGATTCAATGCAATCCCTATCAAACTACCACTGGCATTTTTCACAGAACTAGAACAAAAAATTTCACAATTTGTATGGAAACACAAAAGACCCTGAATAGCCAAAGCAATCTTAAGAAAAACGGAGCTGGAGGAATCAGGCTCCCTGACTTCAGGCTATACTACAAAGCTACAGTAATCAAGACAGTATGGTACTGGCACAAAAACAGAAAGATAGATCAATGGAACAGGATAGAAAGCCCAGAGATAAACCCACGCACATATGGTCACCTTATCTTTGATAAAGGAGGCAGGAATGTACAGTGGAGAAAGGACAGCCTCTTCAATAAGTGGTGCTGGGAAAACTGGACAGGTAATATAAAAGTATGAGATTAGATCACTCCCTAACAGCATACACAAAAATAAGCTCAAAATGGATTAAAGACCTAAATGTAAGGCCAGAAACTATCAAACTCTTAGAGGAAAACATAGGCAGAACACTCTATGACATAAATCACAGCAAGATCCTTTTTGACCCACCTCCTAGAGAAATGGAAATAAAAACAAAATTAAACGAATGGGACCTAATGAAATTTCAAAGCTTGTGCACAGCAAAGGAAACCATAATCAAGACGAAAAGACAACCCTCATAATGGGTGACAATATTTGCAAATGAAGCAACTGACAAAGGATTAATTTCCAAAATTTACAAGCAGCTCATTAAGCTCAATAACAAACAAACAAACAACCCAATCTAAAATTGGGCTGAAGACCTAAATAGACATTTCTCCAAAGAAGATATACAGCCTGCCAACAAACACATGAAAGACTGCTCAACATCATTAATCATTAGGGAAATGTAAATCAAAACTACAATGCAAATCAAAACTACAATGCAATATCTCACACCAGTTAGAATGGCCATCATCAAAAAATCTAGAAACAATAAATGCTGGAGAGGGTGTGGAGAAAAGGGAACACTCTTGCACTGCTGGTGGGAATGTGAATTGGTTCAGCCACTGTGGAGAACAGTATGGAGGTTCCTTAAAAAACTACAAATACAACTACCATATGACCCAGCAATCCCACTACTGGGCATATACCCTGAGAAAACCATAATTCAAAGAGTCATGTACCAAAATGTTCATTGCAGCTCTATTTACAATAGCCCGGAGATGGAAACAACCTAAGTGTCCATCATCGGATGAATGGATAAAGAAGATGTGGCACATATATACAATGGAATATTACTCAGCCATAAAAAGAAATGAAATTGAGCTATTTGTAATGAGGTGGGTAGACCTAGCGTCTGTCATACAGAGTGAAGTAAGTCTGAAAGAGAAAGACAAATACCGTATGCTAACACATATATATGGAATTTAAGAAAAAAAAATGTCATGAAGAACCTAGGGGTAAGACAGGAATAAAGACAGAGATCTACTGGAGAACAGACTTGAGGATATGGGGAGGGGGAAGGGTAAGGTGTGACAAAGCGAGAGAGAGGCATGCACATATATACACTACCAAACGTAAGGTAGATAGCTAGTGGGAAGTAGCCACATAGGACAGGGATATCAGTTCGGTGCTTTGTGAGCGCCTGGAGGGGTGGGATAGGGAGGTTGGGAGGGAGGGAGACGCAAGAGGGAAGAGATATGGGAACATATGTATATATATAACTGATTCACTTTGTTATAAAGCAGAAACTAACACACCATTGTAAAGCAATTATACCCCAATAAAGATGTTAAAAAAAAAAAAAACTCAGAGATACCATATGCTAACTCATATATATGGAATCTAAAAATAAAAAAAAAAAATGGCCATGAAGAACCTAGGGGCAAGTTGGGAATAAAGACACAGATATATAGAATGGACTTGAGGACACGGGGAGGGGGAAGGGTAAGCTGGGACAAAGTGAGAGAGTGGCATGGACATATATACACTACCAAATATAAAATAGCTAGCTAGTGGGAAGCAGCCGCATAGCACAGGGAGATCAGCTTGGTGCTTTGTGACCACCTAGAGGGGTGGGATAGGGAGGGTGGGAGGGAGGGAGTTGCAAGAGGGAAGAGATATGGGCACTTATGTATATGTATAACTGATTCACTTTGTTATAAAGCAATACAAACCAATTACAATACAATAAAGCAATACAAAGCAACTGCAACCATTGTAAAGCAATTATAGTCCAATAAAGATGTTAAAAAAAAAGAGAAAACTCAGAGAAAGAGTACCCAAACTATATACACAACTTATTTTAGAAAAATTGTGTGTGTATACACATACATGCATACATATGTTTATATCTGTGTATACAATTGCATATAATTAATATGGACATAAATACTTATTTTAATGATTCATAAGTATGTATATAATATCTTTGCAGCAATAATGTTTTATATAGATAGTCTTCAAGGAATTACCTTGAAGGAAAAACATGCATAGGCTTCCATTAAATAAGAACTTTGGTTTAAAGGTATATTATTTTTCATAAAAGTGTAGGAAAAAAAGTTCAGTAAGCACATATTGTATAATGAAGCATTTGTCTGATCTCTGTCCTTGGAATATCCTGAGTGTCTTTGTTATTCATGGTGGGCCTTTGGCTCCTACTTGACATTATGCTAATGAGATGAGTCAGTATAGGGGTTGGTCACCTGCAACACCAGCCATGTAATCAAAAGATTGAGGCTTTGAGCCAGCCTGACCTCTGGGGAGCTGGAGACTGAGTTCAATCATGTGGCCAATCATTCAATCAGTCACAGCTACATAAGAAAGTCCAGGAAAATGATGCTGAGTGGAACTTCCTGGTTGGTGAACACACTGATATACCTGGAGGGCACCGCACCCTGATTCCAGGAGGGGAGGGCACGTAAGTTCTATGTTTAGGACCCTCCCAGACCTCACACTGTGTGTCTCTTCATTAGGTTGATCCTGATCTGTATCTTTTATAATAAAATAAGTGTAATACTTTCCTGAGTTCTATGAGTCATTCTGTTAAATTATCAAGCCCAAGGGGGGAGTAGGAACTCCCCCACATATGTAGCCAGTTGGTCAGAAGTGCAGACCCCTGAACCAGTGGCTGGCACTTGAAATAAGGGCAGTCTTGTTGGAGACTGTGTACCCTGTGAAGTCTGCACTGAGTCCAGGTGGCTAAGCATCAGAACTGAACTGATCTGGAAGACACCAGTCTGTCTTGAAGTTGAGGCAAGTTACACGAAGGTATTCAAAAGATCTAAGAAGTCACAAGAATGTAAAATAAATTTCCCAAATTTCTTCCTCATCTTTCACACTTGTTTTTATTGAGGTATAACATAGAATGGTATATTAGTTTCAGGTGTACAACATAATAATTCAATATCTGTATATATGTGAAATGGTCGCTACAATAAGTCTAGTTAACATCCATCACCACCATACAGTTAAAAATGTTTTTTTCTTCTGATGAGGACTTTTAAGATTTACTGTCTTAGCAATCTTCAAATATGCAATACAGTATTATTAACCATAGTTACCATGCTGTACATTACATCCTCATGACATGTATTTTATAACTAGAAGTCTGTACCTTTTGAGCACCTTAACCAATTTCACCCATCCCCACCCCCCTGGCCTGCTGTATCTATGAGCCTGTTTTTTTGGTTTGCTTATTTTGTTACCATCCATCGCCATCCAGTTGACCCCCTTCACCCATTTTGCCCACTCCTAACTCCCTTCCCCTCTGATAACCACTAATCTGATCTCTGTTATCTGTGACTTTGTTTTTTTTTGTTTGTTTTGTTCTTTTAGATTCCACACGAGTGAAATCATACACATTTCACTTAATATAATACCTTCAAGGTCCATCCACATTGTGGAATATGGCAGGGCTTCATTCTTTTTAATGGCTGAGTAGTATTCCATTGTATTCATATACTACATCTTTATCCATTCATCATCCACCAGTGAACACCTAGGTTGTTTCCATATCTTGGCTCTCATGAATAATGCCATAATGAACATTGGCATGCATGTATCTCTTTGAATTAGTGTTTTGTGTTCTTTGGATTAACACCCGGAAGTGGAATAACTGGGTCATTCTTTATTTTTCGAGGAATCTCCATACTGTTTTCCATTGTAGCTGTACCAATTTACAGTCCTTCCAAAATGTACAAGCATTCCTTTTGCTCCACAGCCTACCAACATTTGTAATTTCTTGTCTTTTTGATAATAGTCATTCTAACAAATGTGAGGTGATCTCACTGTAGTTTTGATTTGCATTTCCCTAATAATTGGTGATGTTGGGCATTTTTTTCATGTACCTGCTGGCCATGTGTATATCATCTTTGAAAAAAAAGTCTACTCAGATCCTTTCCGCATTTTTAATCAGATTTTTTTTGTTGTTGCTGTGTTGTGTAAATTCTATATATTTTGGATATTAACCCCTTAACAAATATGATTTGAAAATATTTGATTCAGTTGGTGGCCTTTTAATTTTAATCATGGTTTTCCTTCACTGTGCAGAAGCTTTTTAGTTTAATGGAATCTCATGTTTATTTTTGCCTTTATTTCCCTTACTTTTGGAGCTAGATTCACAACAACATCGCAAAGACCAATGTAAATGAGTTTCTGCCTATGTTTTCTTCTAGCAATTTTATGGTTTCTGGTCTTACATTCAAGTCTTTAATCCATTTTAATTTTTGTGTATAGTGTTAAATAGTGGTCTAGTTTCATTCTTTCACATGTGGCTGTCCAGTTTTCCCAACAGCATTTACTGATGAGATTGTCCTTTCTCCACTGCATGTTCTTTGCTCTTCTGTTGTAAATTAATCATCCATACATGTGTGGGTTTATTTCTGGGCTCTCTATTCTGTTCCATTGATCTGTGTGTCTTTTTTGTTGCACCAGTACAATGCTGTTTTTATTACTATAGCGTTGTATTACAGTTTGAAAAACATGGAGTATTATTATCTCCAGCTTTGTTCTTTTTTCTCAAACTGTTTCACCTACTCAGGGTCTTTTGTGGTTCCATATGAATTTTAGGATTATTTGCACTAGTTCTGTGAAATATGCCATTGGAATTTTGATAGGGATTGCACTGAATCTGTATATTGCTTTGGGTAGTATGGGCAACATTTTAACAATATTAATTCTTCTAACCCAAGAACGTGGAATACCTTTCCATCTACTTGTGTCTTCTTCGCTTTCTTTCATTAGTATCTTATCATTTTCAGGATACAGTTCTTTCACCTCTTTGGTTAAATTTATTTCTAGGTATTTTATTCTATTTGATGCCATTATAAATGAGATTTTCTTAATTTCCCATTCTGATAGCTCATTATTAGTATATAAAAACAACATGATTTCTGTACATTGATTTCGTATCCTGTGACTTTCCTGAATTCATTTATTAGTTCTAACAGATTTTTTGGTGGAGTCCTTCAGGGTTTTCTATACATGGTATCATGTCACCTACAAATAGTGGCAGTTTTACTTCTTCCTTTCTGATTTGGATGACATTTAATTATTTTTCTTACATAATGAGTGTAGCTAAGACTTCCAAAACCATATTGAACAAAAGTGATGAGTGGGCATCCTTGTCTTGTTTCTGATCTTAGAGGAAAAGCTTTCAGCCTTTCATCGTTGAGTATGATGTTAGCTATTGGTTTTTCATATATGGTCTTTATTTCGTTGAGGTCCATTCCCTCTATACCCAGTTTGTTGACAGTCGTTGTGATAAATGGATGTTGAATTTGATCATGTGCTTTTTCTGCGTCTAGTGAGATGATTTTTACTCTTCATTTTGTTAATTTGACGGAGCATGATGACTGCTTTGCAGACGTTGAACCATCCTCGTATCTCCGGAGTAAATTCCACCTGATCATGTTGTATGAGTCTTTTAATGTATTGTTGGATTCGGTTTGCTAATATTTTGTTGAGAATTTCTGCATCAGTGTTCATCAGGGATATTGGCCTGATATTGTTCTAACTAAGTGACAAGAATACAAGTAAATTTTGCAAAATTTTCACCTCATATTTCATACTCTAGTGACCTCACATGGTACTGTTTAATCAGGGGCCCCTTGCTGTTTAAAACCCTTTCACACCATCACTTAGATGTCTCTTCCTCCAGCTCAACATCTTTCAATTAGATCAAAACACGGCATAAGCAGTCCAAAAGGTAAATATTTATAACTAACAAAGGTAAATATTCCCACAATATTTATGTCTGCTTGTTGTTCTGCTTCTCTGGAGCTTTTCTGTTTTTCATCAATAATAAAATCTATGTCATTCTAAGGCACAGCTGCCCCACCAGAATAGCTTTTCTGGGATAGTGGAAGTACATCAAACAGTGTCTGTTCTCTTTGCTCTGGGTTTGCTCTAGACACTTTCAGGGTCCAAATATGGATTCTGGGTGATCGAATGTGAAGCCTCAACTACTCAGGGAAGAGCAGTCCTTAAAACAGACCCTGAGGCCCTTGTTCTCATGAACTTCCACAGATCATTCCTAGCATGGCATGTCCTCGTTGTACAGATCGAATCCAAGACAACTTCTAAAACAGCAGCACAAGTGTACACTGAAGATGGCTACAAAGGTCACTGGTAGGAGGGCATTCTTCTCTCTTCAACCACTAATGGGGCAACTGCAGCATGTAGAGAGGGACTTCTCAACCTTTACATGAGACAAGGATGCTGTTTACTGTGAAATGCTGTGAGGATGCTATGAAAGGATGCTATGAAATCAAAGATGTAAGTTTGCATGGCCTATGTGTTCTAAATTCAGCCTTGGCACAGTTTCAGAGAATACCCAGAAGCTCGATTTAAAGGGGGAATAAAACACTTATGATTAATTTCGAGTTTGGTTGAATTTAAGCCTTGTGACTTGGTGTTTTAAGTGTCGTTGATGTGCATGGTGTTTTCTCTACATAATACAAGACAATCCCTACGTGTACTTTTCATGTCATCATTTTCTAATCCCAAATGTTTGACTCAGTTTTAGAGATGCAAAAACAGGCAGTTGATATTGAAAATTTAAAAATTTGATAGCCTGTAAGTATAAAACAGCATCACATTTTGTTTAATACATTTACTTAATATGAGGAAATATTATATACATATTTTATTTTGAATTCAAAAGAAATAAACTTTTTTGTGTGTGTTAATTTGTTTTGGTTAATTTGTTTTCCCAGGTTACTCATGTTTAAAGAGACATTATAGCCTTGTCATGCCAAAGGAATATCCGGTATCCTGAAAAATTCTATCCTCAGTATCACTGAATAAATTTGGATTCTAATTGTTTTTAAATGTTGACAATTGTAGAACAGATATTTAGGTCACTGACTGTGGGATCCTCATGAGATTTCAAATGTTTTCCACCTTAAATGTCTATACGTTGCCACATCATACAGATTCTTACACAAAAACCTGGAGTGTAACCTAACCTTTAGGAGGTCCAGACCTAGACCTATATCCTTGTTGTATTAGGTTAAGCCATATCAAATTTTCTATATTTGACAGTTGTGACCTACAAAAACAGCAGTTTTATATGGTTCAATGTAGTACTATATGTATGTATCCCTATACCAGTAAATAAAATGTACTTTAATGGTTCATTTGATTAAGAACAAAATGAAAACAAAACGAAAAGACAACCTACGGACTGGGAGAAAATATTTGCAAATGATGAGGCTGATAAGGTCTTAATTTCCAAAATATACAAATAGCTCATACGGCTCAATATCAAAAAAACAAACAGCCCAACTGAAAAATAAGCAGAAGACCTAAATAGACATTTCTCCAAAAAAGATATACAGATGGCCTATAGGCACATAAAAAGATGCTCAACATCACTAATTATTAGAGAAATGCAAATCAAAACTACAATGAGGTATCACCTCACACTGGTCAGAATGGCCATCATTAAAAAGTCTACAAATAACAAATGCTCAAGAAGGTGTAGGGAAAAGGGAACACTCTTACACTGTTGGTGGGAATGTAAATCGGTACAGCCACTATGGAAAACACTATGGAGGTTCCTCAGTTGCCATACGATTCAGCAATCCCATTCCTGGGCATATATCCAGACAAAACTATAATTCGAAAAAATGCATGCACCCCTATGTTCATAGCAGCACTATTTACAATAGCCAAGACATGGAAACAACCTGAATGTCCACTGACAGATGAATGGACAAGGAAGAAATCGTATGTATATACAATGGAACATTATTCAGCCATAAAAATGAATGAAATAATGCCATTTACAGCAACATGGATGGACCTAGAGATTATCATACTAAGCGAAGTAAGTCAGAAAAAGAAAGACAAATGCCATATGATATCACTTATATGTGGAATCTAAAATATGACACAAATGAACATGTCTATGAAACAGAAACAGACTGACAGACATAGAGAACAGACTTGTGGTTGCCAAGGGGGAGGGGGTGGGGGAGGGATGGATTGGGAGTTTGGGATGAACAGATGCAAACTATTATATACAGGATGGATAAACAACAAGGTCCTACTGTACAGCACAGGGAACTATATTCAATATCCTCTGATAAACCATAACAAAAAAGAACATGAAATAGTATGTATATATATGTATAACTGAATCACTTTGCTGTACAGCAGGAATTAAAATATTGTAAATCAACTATACTTCAATAAAAAATGAAATAGAAAAAATAAAATAACAAACCTCTGATCAAATATCTGTAGGTCATCTGAAATTAAAACATCCACTATAAAGTGACTATTTCTGACTTAGCTAGCTAATGGTCAACAATTAATTGCATGAAACTTTTAAAGAGATTGCCATCTAAAGATTTCACCATGTCCCTTTACAATGTATTATTATGCTTACCTTTTCTGAAGACTTCTATGCTCATCTCCTATCTATTAATTGTGCATTTTAGAAATCTATTTCAAATCATTTCAAGTATTCATTAGGAAGAGTCCTATGATTATTATTTATTGTTGAACACTTCAAGTTTGGAATATTGACAATCAATGGTACTTAATTTACTAATTAATTCCTTTTTGTTTGTCACCTACAGGTAGTCAGGCTTTCAAATCAGGGGGTTATTTATTTATTCTAGTAGGGTGTGTGTGTGTGTGTGCGTCTGTGCGTGCGTCTGTGTGTGTGTGGGGGGTGGGGAGAGAGAGTGCGTGTGAGCAAGAGAGCTATAAATGACAAAACACAGGCAGAAGCCCATGGAATCAGCTATTCTCCACCCAGTGACACAGTAGTGCTGCCCATGATGACCACTCAGGTCCCGGTGCAAAGCGGTCTTTCAAAAGTGGTCACAGCAAAGGAATTAATTGTTTGATGCATTTTATTGCTAATTTGCTATATTAAATTTTAATTATTAAAGAGTATCATTAAATGCTCTCTTTCCACTTACTTGCATCAGGTTCAACATGTTATGACTTCACCTCTATTTCACGGTGAAAGTAGTAATGCGGTTTTCAAAAAAGTCATACCATGGATTACCTTTTCCAAGCAATCTTCTGATTCTCACATCTTTTTTTTTTTTTTAAATGGTGTTTCAATAAGAATAAGAGATTTTTGAGAGGAGGGAGAATCATTCTCACATTTTCCAGCGCCTTTTCCAGTGCTCCTTACCCAGTGAGTTTTCCAGAAAAGGGGGTGGACTACCCGGTTCCTGGAGCACAGCATTTTCAGCTCTCCAAATCAAACCCAGCAGGGGGACAGACTGAGTCAATGCTTCCCTCAGTCATAGCGACTGATATTTTCAAAACAGTCATTTTTCAAATGGCTAGATTTCCCATTTCTGATAATCAGTATTTAAGATGGTTATTCACGTCCTGAACTATAAGCCATCTACTTGAGTATGTATGTGAATTAAAAAGGTTAGCAAACCTAAGCGTGTGAGGAAATCTTCCCTTGTCAGCCATCAACTGTATGACACTCAGGGAAAACGGCATAATTTCTTTCCTTTTGAATACTGGCATTTCAACCATCGAAAGATTATCTTCCTAAATATTTGGCCAAGGGAATCTGAGCAACGCCATCTGCTAATGCGCTCTTATCGGTACAACCTGGAAGAATCGTAAGAAACTTAGAAGGAAAGATATATATGTCTCCTGTTTGTAGCTAGTAACACTAAGAGTTAAGTGTGATTCCATTTTATTCGCTTCAGACAAAAAATAAGTATATAATATATATATAATTACTTATATATATGAATATATAATATACATGAACAACATGAATAAATAAGCAGTTAAAAGCAAAGTGGGTATTTCTAGGATTTCCATCGGAATGTACTTTAAAACTGCATTTTTCCTTACATGTTCCACATTCCGTCCTGAGCCTTAAATCAGTGCTGCTTCATAAGTAGTATCCATTCTACAAAAGATTAATAGAGTCCTTGTACTGATGGGCATGACCCTAACATTTGACAATTTTACTGTGCACTTCCGTTTTCCTTTCTCTCTCTTCCTTCTTTCTCTCCTCTTCCCCCCCTACTTCACACTTTTTCTATTTCTCTTCCTAATTTGAGAAGCACTGCCTGAGACACTTTGTCATTGAAGTTGTTACGGTATTTTGTCTCATATTTTGCTAAGTCATTATGTTTTATATTTTTAATGGCTTTAACTGATCAGTAAACAGATTGTCTTGGCAGCAACGTTGTGGGGTTGCTATTACTGGACATGGTTCGAGGAGAGGTAATATTTAGGAGAAGGCAGTGGAAACTAATATTTATTGTCAGGCTAGGGACCTGACATATGAACTCTTATTTAAACCACACTGGGTTAGGCAGTTAGTATTATCATTGTTATTTTATAGACCAAGAAACAGTGCAACTGACCTGGGTCATGATATAGCTGTGATCCTCCCCAGGTCTCTATGGCTCTGAAGCCTGTGTTCTTTTATATCCTGAACTCCAGTATCTGGTGGTGAGACCCTGATTTACATCATCACATTGCAGAAAAAGGATTTGAAGTAGATACATTACCTAGCCTCTCTGGATTACAGTTTCTTTGTCAAAAAATGAGGATTTCCATTCAACTATCCCTTGAATACTGTGGTTTGATCACTTCCATACAGACTAGTGGTCCCAAAGTGCCCAGATTAAGTGGTACAGGCATCTCTTATGCTGGATGATTGGCATTTTACCATGAAATACATAATTCAACGCAACTCTTAATTCTTTGAGCAGTCCTAAGATCTGTTAAATTCTGTTGCCACGGAACAGTATTACAACATTTATTTAGTATAAAACTATATGGGTCAGTATTAATCCAGTGCCTGTCATTTAGTATAGAAATCCCTTTCCAAGATTCTGAACTGCTGAACTTTTGAAGCCCGAAAAATCACTGACAATGGTTAAAACTACTCTTTGTCTAGTTTGCAGACCATTTGCAAAGCTTGTTTCACAATTTCAGAGACGTATAATGGGCTTTAAAGGCTCCTAGATCTTTAGCAAAAAACTAAAGCTATTGTTAAACTATACTTTGTTCATACTTATCACACAGTCAGTTATTCAAGGAGTCATTCATTTACATAACATTTCCTAACTGCCTATGGGCCACATAAAATTCAGGGCCTCTAGGTAGTAGTGAACCAAAAAGATGTACAATGTGCCTCGTGGAGTTTACAGTCTAATAAAGGAGAAAGAAAAGAAACAACTAAATGTGCACGCACGCACACAAGCACACATGCGCACGCACACACACACACAGAGTGATGAGCACCACGAAGAAAACAAGTGGAACGCTGTGACAGATTGGCTTAGGAGATGGGGAGCTACCCATGGTGGGCCCAGCAGCGGAGGGGGAGCCTGTGGAGGGGCCACCTTTGTGAAGGACGTGGGCCGAGCACGCCAGTAACATGAGCTGGGCTGGGTACCTGGGCCCATGTACACACCTGGACAAGCTGAACCCCATCCTTTAGCCATGACCCTTCAGCTTTTAAAGGAACCAGATTGATAACAGGCAAGACCTTCTACCTCCCTGCCTTCTTGAGGGCTCACAGAAGACAATTTTGCCTTCCTGTGTAACATTTCTCCTGAACGTAACTTTTTATGTTATGGTGTAACATCTGTATCTAAATCTACAAAATTAAATTGAAATTAAAGTGTGTATATTCTACAGCATGATTATAATTTCTCAAGGTTTTTTTCAACGGACTTAGGGTTCTTTCTGGTCTTTTTTTTTTTTTCCTAGTGGAACAAAAGAGCACCAGATGTCAAAAGCTTACAATCCTAGCCCTGACTTTGCCATTTGCTCGATAAAGTCCTTTTTCTCCCTTTAGTTTTGTCTCTTCATTTGTAAAAAGAAGGATTGGCTGTGAGGTGTGTAAGTACTTCAAGCCACCTCCAGCTGTAAATTCTATGATGATCAGAAACGAGGTAAGGCTCTGAGTGTTAAGGAATCCAACTCATGGTGCTAAGTCTACAAATATGAAAATATGTGTAGGAGGTGTGTTATTATTACTATAGAAGTCTCCTTTAAACATAATTCATAGGCATTTGCCCAAAAAATGCTTAATTAACTGATGAAATCTCCCTCAAAGGAAACCTACAGTTTTGAACCTAATCTAAAACGATGGTATTTCAGTAGTTAATTTAAAAGGAAGAACTAGTTTCAATAATTTATTATCAGAAAGCATTACACTAACCAGATATTCACTACAAATTCAGGACACGTTTTAGAAACTACACTTCCCTGCTGTAAAAAAAAAGAACTTTTACTAACGCAACTACCTGATGAAAACCAGCATATCACGGCTTCGCTCAGTGTAATTATAGTTTTGCTGGCTCTGTAACATTCATGTTTGTAAACTGTTTGAATGGCGTGTAATTATCTGTTTTCTCCTAAAACTCTCCCTGAACCTCTCTGTTAATGTCAAAAAAAAAAAAGTTCCAAAATTAAAGGCAGTCAAATTAAAGCGACATCCATTTAACTTCACAGTTTGGGCACATCGCTTTAGGAAGTAAAGTGATATTCAGCAGTATTGCATAACTCACTCTACACTTCATTGACGTTCTTTTGTTCATCCCCCTTGGCATTTAAAACGTGGGTTTAGGGTTTCCCTGGTGGCGCAGGGGTTGAGTCCGCCTGCCGATGCAGGGGACACGGGTTCGTGCCCCGGTCCGGGAAGATCCCACATGCCGTGGAGCGGCTGGGCCCGTGAGCCATGGCCGCTGAGCCTGCGCGTCCGGAGCCTGTGCTCCGCAACGGGAGAGGCCACAGCAGTGAGAGGCCCGCGTACCAAAAAACAAAAAAAAAAACACGTGGGTTTAACACGCATCACTAAAATGTTTACATTCAAAGGGAACCAATTTACCCACGTCCCTTCTGTCTCTCCTCACCCCATCTGTTCTTCTGCCTGTAGCCCCTGCCCGTTTCCTCTCCGGGGGATGGCAGGATCGCCCTCAGAAGCCTCCCTGTGGAGCAGTTCCACATCGTGCCCAGCCTGACCTCCGGAGCCCTCACCAGGTGGCGTGTCCGGCAGCGGGGAAGAGCAGGGGCTCCACCAGCCCCATAAATCCCGATTCGGCAGGTACGCACTGCATACCCATGCCACCCCATCCACTCAGCCATTCCCGTGCTCACCAAACATCTACCCCCAGCACTCTGCAGCCTCAGGACTTCTGTGCTTGCTGCCACTCTCCCTGATGGTCCCCTCACTGAACAGTCACAAGAGTCCATTCCCTTGCTTCATCCAGGCTGGTGTTCCAATGTCACCTCTGCAGGGAGGTCCACCCTTCCTGATGACAGGGCCCCATTCCGTTCCATCTCCTCACTGCATACTTTTCTTCATAGCACTTACTATGGGGCATTATTTATATGTAGCTTTTTTTTCATGTAAGGTCCAGGAAATACTTTGTCTGGCTCACTGCACAGTATTCCCACCATGTAAACTGGCCTCCAATACGGAGTCACCATTCAGAATATAAAAGCTGAATGGGGAGTGACTTTTCTGAGGACGTCCGCTGCCTAAGGCAGGGGTCCCCAACCTCCGCGTTGTGGCCTCTTAGGAACCGGGCCGCACAGCAGGAGGTGAGCGACAGGCGAGGACCGAAGCTTCATCTGCCGCTGCCCGTCACTCGCGTCACCGCCTGAGCCGTATCCCAGTCCCCCCACCGGTCCCGTTCCGTGGAAAAGTTATCTTCCACAAAACCAGTCCCTGGTGCAGAAAAGTTTGGGAACCGCTGGCCTAAGACACTGGGCCAAGTGGGAGATGCAGCCAAGAGGAGGCCGCATCTCAACAGCAGGGGAGCAGAGCCCAGACAAGGACCGGGGCTGCACCAAGCACAGGGCTCCCTTCAGGTGCCAGTCCCTGCTTTTCCACACCGGGGTCCTCACTGTGCTGCATCTGGGCACTGCTGGTGGGGATCTTGGGATGACCCCAGAGTCAGGGCAAATGTGAACACCTCCTTCATACGTGGCCAGACGTTAATCCAGTCTTAGATTCTTTCTCTAGAGACTTTGCTCAAGAGCTCTGTCTTTTGACTTACAAGACAGGGGACAAGAACTTTGGAGGTGGGTTCTTACCTTCCTTTCTTTCTCATTACCTTCAACATCTATACTTTTTCCACTTTTGAGTAGAAATCACGTAACTGTTCTTTTGGAGAAACAAGGGGGCATTGAGGAGAATTTATTGCACACTGCTCTAGACTGTGCCTTTAATAGCTTGTTTAATTTTGCACAGTAAAAAAATACAGTTTTAAATATATACACACACACACATATGGATGTGGAAGACTTCATTTACATGTATATTACTGCTGGTGTGTAATGGGTTAACCTACCCAAGTTTTCCTTTTCTTCAAGTATGTGCAGTGCTGCTCTGTTCACAGAGGCCCTGCAGTCTGATTGCCAAAAGTACATAATATCAGTGTCTGAACATACACTGCTACTAGGGAAAGCAAGGCAAACTGATAAATGTTCTGTATCCTGAGTTTTCTTATATAATCTAAAAAATTAAAACTACTGTACTTACTTGCATAATTAATGAAATTAGTATAATATTTGTAACCAGAAAAATGCTACCTCTCCTCATCAATCGTGTATCTTTCCTGCTGTTGGCAACTTTTCTTTTTAAATTTTTCCTGCACATGTGCCTTCTGAAACTCACTGGCCACAAAACATGTCCTGGAGTAGTGTTTCCCAAACTGTGTTTGATTAAAAGATGCTTCATCCCAAGAAAATAAAAATATTTCATGGTCAATAAGCTAGGTAATATTCATAGTAAAGGCTCTGATAAGTTCTTCAGCAAATACATATGAATAACTTTCTTTAAACCAACGTTTCCTATACTTTTATTTTGAATGCCTTATTCACAGAACAAGATCTAGTGAGACAATGATCTGTGGGGTATTGATTTGGGAAACGCTAGTTTCCAAGCCTTTTGGGTCATACTCTTCTTTCCGTTATCCTTCCCCTTTTTCCTACTCCCAAGTCTTTGCATCTGCCATGACACTACCCATCACTTAGAGCCCATTACAAACATTCTCCTGGGGGATTACCCTGCGTTCCTTCCTCCACCCTCTCTGCCCTTTCTTCCAATAATTATTTTTCCCACATCTACTGTGTACCAGGCTCTGTGCTTGGCTCCCACGATGTAAGATCAACAGACTGATTACCCTTGAGGAGTACTGGGGATGTAGAGGAACATGGAACCCAAGCTAAGCTGATAACTGGGCTGAACAAGTATGAATTAGGGAAGTGATCCAGATAAAAGGGGATACAGGACTGTATGTGTGTGTAGAGGAGTAACTGGGGGAGGGTTACTTGGTGCACATGACACATTATGTGCAAAAATAGCTTGACCTATAGGGATCTGCAGATTCCCCTGCCCTCTCTAGAACTTTCTCTAGGGAGAAAGTAGGGAGGTGGGCTGCGAAGGAGAAGGATGGAGAGGTAAGAATTCATGTGATCCCAGAGGGCTCTCTGCATGTTAGGCATACTGAATTTATCCTCTAAACCAGAGGTTCTCAACCTAGACTCCGCTTTTGCATTACCTGGAGCTTTTAAGAAATGCTTATTCATGCAGCCGGCATTAATTCAGGGGGCATCGAGAGGAGAGTCTACTGCATAATGCTCTAGATTTTGTCTTTAACAGTTTGTTTAATTTTGCACAGTTAAAAAAATAAGGTTCTATGTATCTTTTTTGGCATGGAAGATTTATTTTATTTACATGTATATTATTGTTGGTATATAAGGGCTTAACATACCCAAGTTTTTCCTTTGCTTTTAAGTATCTGTATCACTGCTCTGTTCACGGAGGCCCTGCAGTCTGACTGCCAAAAGCACGTTATATCACTGTCTGGAGTAGGGCCTGTTTTTTTGTTTTGTTTTTCAAACTTCACAGGTGATTTAATATGCAGCCAGAGTTGAAACCGCTGTTGGATGCCTTGGAAACTTTGAAAGCTATTGAAAGATCTTGAAAAGTATGAAACATGATCAGATTTATATTTCAGAGATATTACTTTAAAGGAAAACAAAAGATGTCTACGATTGCAGAATGATGTTTAACCCTGAGAATCCCTGGCACGCAGAAGCTATCCAAGAAACATTTGGTGCAAGAATAAATAGGAAACAAACAAAACGTTTGTGGTAGACACTGGAGCCCTTGCTTTCCAAGCTGGTCAAGGGAGGAGTGGCAGCAGCAGGAACAGAGCTCTCTAATAAGGAAAGAGAGCAGGACAGTATAATCTCAAATCTGACCCTTTTTGTCAAAACCTTTCTCTAAGGGCTGCCTGGTACCCAGGGTAGGGGCATGAGGTTGGAATCAAACAGACCTGGTTTCTAATTCCTACCTAATACATACAACTGTTTACTTTTGGATGAGTTATTCATTCTCTTTAAGCCTCAGCTTTAATATCTGTAAAATGGGGATGAAGATAAGACAAATGAGGTAATGGTTAAGAATCATTTAGTCTAATGCCTGATATAGAATGAAAACTCATTAAGTGTTCACAGAAAAAAACCTTATGACTGACACGTACTTCCTGGGAATTCATCAAGGAGTTTCTCCCCTTTCTGTTCTATGTGTAGCCACCAAACACACCAACTGTAAAGAGAAGCTTCACCTACAAAGTATAGCTGTTGGCATACCCTAGGCATATGCTTAGTCTTTCTTAAAGCAAACATCTTGGGATGCCAATATGGCAACACAAAAACATGTACATAGCTCAAAACTTCGCCCAAATGCACTTCTAGGTGAACAGTGAATGAGTAGCATGGTATAGAGAGATTGTGGAAGGCCTGGAGTGGTCAGGCAAGTAGATGGTATGGCAGGCTGCAGGACCCATTATCAAAGGGTCTAAACCAAAGAAAGCTATAGAGAATACGAATATTATAAAACTTTGTGGCTGTTTTAATCGTTATAAAATGTCAACCTCATAGAAAATATAGTATTTATTCAATTGCCTATGAAATATTCACAAAAGGTGATCATATATATTATATATGATTCAATATATAAAGTAAACACAAAAAGAAATACATAGGCCGCATGATCTAACCAGAACACAATAGAAATAGTAATTAATAATAAAAATATAAATAACCAAAAATAATAGTTAAGATTAACTAAATACTACAAATACTGCTTTGGGCATTTTATATGTTTTTGTTAATTTAATGCTACCAAACACCCCTTGAAGTATTTATTACTATTGTCTGCATTTTACAGATGAAGCTTAAAAAAGATGAATGACTTGTCCAGCTAATTAGAGGTGAAGACAGCACTGAAATTCAAGAAGTCTTATGTCAAAACTTTCAGTTTAACTGCTATTCTACACTGCCTCTCAAACTCTTGGAAATGAAATTTTCTTTCTCAGAGTGAAACTTTAAGTTAAAATAGTTTTTTTTTTTAAAAACAAAAGAAATGCAATTCAAGAAAGAAGAAAAAATAAAGTCAAAAGCAGAAGTTAATGAACTAAAGACTGAAAACCAATACACATACTAAAGATTCAACATGGTTTTTTTTTTGAGATGTGCACAATAATAACAAATGACCACATACTCTAATTATAGAAAAAATAATTAGCAATACTGCTTCTACTAGTAAGAGTGATGACAATATGAGAGCCAACTGTTATGCAGAATTTACTATGTGCCAGGCACTGAGCTAAGTGCTTCAATTTGTACTGCATCAATTAATCCTCACAATAAACCTTTATGATAAATACTCTAAAAAAACTCATTTTACAGATGAGGAAACTGAGTCTCAGAGAAGTTAATTAACTTGCTTAAGTTCACGCAATTACTAAGTGCCTGCATCAGGTTTTGAACTCATGTCCTTTTGATTCCAGAGCCCAATCTCATATGATTATACATGTAGCTACTCAGAGAAAACAAATATCTAAAATTAAGAACAAGAAAGTACATGTAACAAAGTGAAGAATATTAAAATTTATTAGAGAATACTAGGAAAAAAAATTTTGTGAAACAGAAGTCAAAATCTCTATTAAATGAATGATTTTTACCAGGAAAATGGTATTGACTCAAGCTGATGTAAGAAGGAGTTTAAAAATGCATAACCATAAAAAAATGGGAGCTGCTGTTTTAAAACAAAACAAAAACCTTTCAATAAAAGAACCAGGCCTAGATCGTTTTATACGTAAATTTTATCAAGCTTTAAGAGGCAGATAATTCCATTACTATGTAAATCTTTGCAACCCATCAAAAGGGCACTAGGGAACAAGACTGACAAATGAAGATGGCATTACAGAGGGTGAGGCAGACAATAAAGTAACCGTTACAATGAAGTAACTTTAGATAAGTTCTATGGAAGTGATGGGGTTGAGAGGAATTCTGCTTCAGATGCTACTGCCAGTACAGCCCCCTCCGAGTATGTGATATTGCTCTTGGAGCAATGATGGGACAGGCAAGAAGCGGCTGGACATGACAAGATAGGCAGAAAGTGGCATTCAAGGGAATAACAGAGAATAACAAGGAAAAACACCCTGTGGCAGGAATGTAAGGAACATGAACGAGAAACAGAAAAAAGGACAGAACAAAAATATTAACAGTGAAGAGGGAGAAGGGGATGAGATCATTCTGGAGAGGCAATTTCAGTCATCCAAGTGACAGATGGTGGTAACAGGGGAGATGGTGAGATGGGAAAGTTGTAAATTGTATTTTGGAAATGCCGACATTCAATATACATGTGTAATATGTTATATATATTGTATATGTATATATACATAACACGTATATCTATTTTACTCTGTATATGGTCAAGGAGGCATAATGAAATGCAAAAAAATATTCTTCTATAAGTGGTCTGATATAATGATACGAAATGTAATAAAAGAAACTCTGAGTTTAGACTGAGATGTGGTTTCTTAATGAAAAGATGCTTCTTTATGAAACAAAATCATTCTATAGCATTTCAATCCATCATGATGACCCCTGTTAACACCTCTCTGAGTGGGAACAGATCTTCTAGTAAAGTACACTGACCAGAATGTTGGTTAGTGGAATGGAAAAGAATAGGCAACAAACTGTGCCACAGAATCTTTGAAATTGTCACTTCTAAGGAATCATTAGGAGTACCTCCAAATTATTGTCTGTGTAATTGGAGAATCTGTATCAAAGCAATAGGAATCATTCTTCTATGATGAAGTCAATGTCCCACTCCTCTGAACAACGCTTTCTCTAATCAATTCATCAGTAACAACTTCCTATCCCTTTCTTCCAACTATTTGCTGAATAGCAACCAAAACTAAACTGTATCCATATTTAAAAATAGGTCTTTTTCTTTTTTTTGCGGTACGCGGGCCTCTCACTGTTGTGGCCTCTCCCGTTGCGGAGCACAGGCTCCGGATGCGCAGGCTCAGCGGCCGTGGCTCACGGGCCCAGCCGCTCCGCGGCATGTGGGATCTTCCCGGACCGGGGCACAAACCCGTGTCCCCTGCATCGGCAGGCGGACTCCCAACCACTGCGCCACCAGGGAAGCCCTAAAAATAGGTCTTTTAAGAAGTCCATGATTACCAAAATGAGAAATTCTGTCCTGAAGATGACTCATTGTATTATAATTTTGAGATATAGAGATGTTCCAAATTATCACAGCATAATCTGAAATTTCTGCTCATGAACCTTCTCTAAAAGAACTGCTTGAGGATGTGCTTCAGCAAATGAAAAAAGGATTCTAAAAAAAAATGTGGATATAAAAATGGAATACACACTAAGGAAGGCTCCAATGACAGTATTTTTCGGCAATAAAGTATTTTTAATTAAGGTATGTACATTGTTTTTTAGACATAATGCAATTATACACTTAACAGACTGCAGTATAGTGTAAACATAACTTTTATATGCACTGGGAAATCAAAAAACTTGTGTGCCTGGCTTTACTGCAGTTGTCTGGAATTGAACCAAGCTGGCTGTAAAGTTCACTAGGAAGAGAAAATTAAACTTATCAGTAAATAGATGAGTGAAGTTAAAAAAAAAGAACCATATTCACATAACAGCAGAGTTCTACAAAGCCTCATGCTGTCCATCAGATACATGGCAAGTCAGCTGTATTCAAAAGGCCACACACCATTTAGGATTCAGTTTGAGACACCTTTTATTCCCTCTATAAAAGCAATAACAGTAACACCAATTGGTTGTAAGATTTAAAATTTTAAAATATTCTAAAAATATCAAAATTAGTACTCTCTTTGAATTCTATATAGCCTGATTAAGTAATGTGTCTATTAAGTTCTTGAATTTTCATTATTTGCCAGGTATTTTCTCCTTTACACTTAATGACCTTCATTTGAATCTCACTGTAGGGTGTCCAATGTCCTTTCACATACCTGATTTTAGCATCTGCATGCAATAGAGGCATTAAGATTATCCTGCTTTATAAATAAACAACCAGCCCCAAAGTTTAGTTTGTCCAAATCTATGTAGCTGTGAGTGACACAGGTCTAAGCCTAGCTCTTGCACTCCACACTCCGAAGCGCTGAGGGGCCAATGCAGAAGACCTTGATTTATGGTTGGAGATCAAAGGGCATTCCCCAAACCACATAACATGCTCCTGGGCTCTGTCTCTAAATGGGTTATCATCAGTCTGTTTCCCTTCTCCATCTCTCAAATAGTTACCAATGTTAATTTCATGAAGCCTGTCCTTCCTGATACATCTGGGTAACCCTTCATGTGTACAATGACATAAATAGATGGGGTTTCATGGGAACATAAGACAGGGATACCCAACAGAGTCTGGGGAGAGTCAGGTAGGCACCTGAGTTGAATTTGAAGGATGAAGAGTCAGCAAAGAGAAGGAAGGCTGGGGTTAGGGAATGACATTCTAGCAGCGAGGGAGTAACCAAGGCAAGGATGTAAGAAAGAGAACACCGCCGGTCAGTACACACTGTGCCAGACTGGCTGGAAAGGCCAGTTCACACAGCAGCTTGTCTATCATGCGAGGGAGCCTGGGTTTAACCACGGGACTAATGAGGTGCCGGGGGAATGGATGCAGGTGCAAGAGAAGTGCTGTTTATCGATAGAGCCCTGTGGGAGCTGGGTGAAGAACTGATGCCCAGGGTAAAATTATGAGAGTAAGGAAATCCTATTAGGAGAGAAAAAGCAACTTCTTCTCCCAAAAATACAAAGCGCCTATTCTGAATTCTAATTCTTTGTTAAAGTTATAGTTAAGACAGCTGTCTCAATTACCAACTCCTGATTCTACTGAGATGAGTAAACCATTACAGTTATGTTTCCTTGACAGTGTGATTTCTTTCCAAAGGGAGAGTGGGGAGACTTTTTTGAAACTACCTTTTTAGTGATCGCAGAGTTTTTCTCCATTTTATCTTAGCAAAACAGAAAGTCTTGTTAAATTTATCTGCTTTGAACTCTCCCAAGAAGAAAGCTTACTAGTTAAGGGCCCTGAGTTTGGAGTCAGATAGACCTGAGCCTTACTATCCATGTGACCTAAAGCAGTTTATCCACCCTCTCTGAACCTCAGTTCCTGAGCAGTAACGCGAAAATAATATATATCTTGGGGGGCTTGTAATGTTTAAATGCAGTAATTTTCTTAAGTACTTAGCACAAGTCCCATACATAGGAAGGGCTCAAAAAATAACAGCAGCTATTATTATTATTATTATTGAGGTAGCATAGATTGATACCTAAAATCATGAGGGTTTGAAATTAGTAAGGTTTGAATTCCAACTCAGACAACAAATTTCTGATCTCAAAAGTTATTTATCATCTCATCTGCAAATTGGAAAAAAAATTATACCTACACCAGAGGGTTGCTCTGAAGATTAAACGAGACAATGTAAGTCAAGCGCATCTCTGGGCTGGCACACAGCAAGCAGTCAGGGCATGTTTACACTACCATGTTCACCACCACTACCACTACCCCTGTCATTAGTAACCTCTTCTCGGCTCAGTCATGAGTATTACAGGCCAGACACAAACATCTTCACATAAGCCCTTTACATAAGCTACTGAAATATGGCTATTACTGGGGCAAACATGTATTTTGGCCAAAATTACTTCCTTTCCTTCCTCCTTATCTTTGTTTATAACCATGTGTTTTAGTCTTTAAAGAAAAATACTACTTTTTTTCCTTATTAAAAAAGACATACCACATGATCCATGAAAGAAATAACTGGTGAGCTGGAGTTTATTAAAATTAAAACCTCTGCTCTATGAAAGGCAATGTCAAGAAAAGACAGCAAGCCAGAGGCTGGGAGAAAATATTTACAACAGACACATCTGATAAAGGACTGTTATCCAAAATATACAAAGAACTCTTAAAGCTCAACAAGTAGAAAACAACCCAATTAAAAATGGGCCAAAGATCTTAATAGACACCTCACAAAACAAGACACACAGATGGCAAATAAGCACATGAAAAGATGCTCAACATCATATATCATCAGGGAAATGCAAATTAAAACAACAAGAGATCGTTATGCACCTACTAAAATGGTTAAAATCCAGAACGTTGACAACACTAAGTGCTGATGAGGAAGGGATTCTCATTCACTGCTGGTGGAGTGCACAGTGGTACAGCTACTTTGAAAGACAGTTTGGTGGTTTCTTACAAAACTAAACATATCCTTATCACAAGATCCAGCAATTGTGCTCCTTGGCATTTATCCAGCAGAGTTAAAAACATGTCTACACAAAAACCTGTACACAGATGTTTACTGCAGCTTTATTCATAAATGCCCAAACTTGGAAGCAACCAAGGTGTCCTTTAGTGAGTGAATGGATAAATAAACTGTGGAACATCCAGAAAATGGAATGTTATTCAGCACTAAAAAGAAATTAGCTATCAAGCTACGAAAAGACATGGAGGAACTTAAATGCACATTACTAAGTGAAAGAAGTCAATCTGAAAAGGCTACATACTGTGTAATTCCAAGTATATGACATTCTGGACAGGGCAAAACTATGGAGACAGTAAAAAGATCAGTGGTTTGGGGAAGGGGAAGAGATGAAGAGGCAGAGCACAGAAGATTTTTAGATCATGAAACTACACTGTATGATGCTACAATAGTGGGTACATGTCATTATACATTTGTCTAAACCCATAGAATGCACAACACCAAGAGGAAATCTCAATGTAAACTATGGACTCTGGGTAATAAAGATGTGCTAGTGTAGGTTCATCAATTGTTTTCTGGTTTTTATATTTGTGGTACGCGGGCCTCTCACTGTTGTGGCCTCTCCCGTTGCGGAGCAACGGGCTCCGGACGCGCAGGCTCAGTGGCCATGGCTCACGGGCACAGCCGCTCCGCGGCATGTGGGATCTTCCCGGACCGGGGCACGAACCCGCGTCCCCCGCATCGGCAGGCGGACTCCCAACCACTGCGCCACCAGGGAAGCCCTAGGTTCATCAATTGTAACCAATGTACTACTCTGGTGGGGGCATTGATAATGGGGGCGGCTGTGCATGAGTGGAAACAAGGGGGTATATAGGAAATCTCTGTACCTTCACCTCAATTTTGCAGTGACTGTATAACTGCTCTAAAAATAAAGTATATTTTTAAAAAGGCATGCATAGTATAATGGAAATTTAGAGAATGTAGATTAACAAAGAATAAATAAAAATCATTCATAATCCATCACTCTACAATTACTGCTGACATTAATATTGTATTGTACATTATTTCACTCATTTTTACATTTGTTTCTGTTTTTTTCTTATTTTAAAAAAAGATTATTTCTAGGGCTTCCCTGGTGGCGCAGTGGTTGAGAGTCCGCCTGCCGATGCGGGGGACGCGGGTTCGTGCCCCGGTCCGGGAAGATCCCACATGCCGCGGAGCGGCTGGGCCCGTGAGCCATGGCCTCTGAGCCTGCACTTCCGGAGCCTGTGCTCCGCAACGGGAGAGGCCACAACAGTGAGAGGCCCGCGTACCGCAAAAAAAAAAAAAAAAAAAAAAAAAGATTATTTCTAGACAAAAGTCTTATATTGAGCACGATGGCCAAGGCTTTCATCTCAAACACTGAAGCAAACAGTTGGGGTGACTGATACCATCTCTCGTTTAGATTTAAAGGGTAAATTTAATAACATGTCTTTAATAGAGCAAATTCTCAAACAAAAACCTTAACTAGAATCCAAAGGATTTAGAATCCTCATTTAACTTGTTCCCCCCTGCCTCCATGCTGTGCTTTTAGGAGAAATATTAAAATAAGAATACGAAAAGAACACATGATTTATGTTTTAAGAGGAAGTTCACGGTCACAAAGAATCACTATTAATGCAGTCTCTTTAGTTCAGCTAAAGTCCAAGGACAAGTGATATTCACCAGCATCACACTCTTCAAGATTATCTAGAAAATATTTAATTATGTTGAATTGATTTGTAGCTAAACATAAAATCCAATTAACCAGAATAGCCCATTACTTGAATATTCCAATAAAATATTACATAGTCTTTGAAGAATGAGAGTCATCAAAAATGGATCTTCTTTAACATAGCTACCTTTTAGACTGTACTTTCTAAGACTCTCATTATTTCATTTGCTAATCTTCTAACAGAACCTATTTATTTATTTTTGTCTGTGTGCCATGCAGCTTGCGGGATCTTAGTTCCCTGACCAGGGATTGAACCCATGCCCCTCCCAGTGGAAGCAGGAGTCCTAACCACTGGACCACTAGGGAATTCCCTAACAGAACCTAATTTAGACCCTGAAATAGAAAATTCCTGAGACATACATTCAAGGATTCAGGCCAACCTTCGGATTTAACTCTTCTGGAAGAGACTGAGCTTTAGTATTTTGACAGAGAATAAGAATTCTGCAGACCTTGATCTGTCAGAGTTTCAGTATAGTTTTCAAAGCACCCAGATACACACTGTCTCATGTGCTTTTCACAGCCATTTAAGTTATGTAGTGAAGATATTGTTATCTTTCACTTACAACAAAGACACAGATTCAGAGATATTAAATGGCTTTTTTCCTATGGGCGCAAAACACTGAAATTGCAGAGTTAGCACAGTATTCTTGTTTTTCCTACTGTGAAAATGAGCAACCTTGGGCATGTCACAGAATCTCCTCGGAGTTCTTCTTTCACTAGTAAAATGCAGGGATCAGGCTAGATGACCTTATATTTCCCACCCAGCAGTATGATTCTATGAGCTATCACCCTCTAGAGCACAACGCTCTTGGGCCCTAAGAGGTAGTAGGAAACCTTATTTTGCTGGAATTAACCTTTCTTACTGACTTTATTGATCCCTTTTCCTCTCAAAGTGTGGTTCACAAACTCCTGGGGGCTGAAGACTCCTTCATAGTGTCTGTGAGTTAAAACTATCAGAATAAAAGTAAGAAATTATCTTTTTCACTGTGTTAATATCTGTTAAAATTATACAAAAGTGATAATGGGTCAAATTGTGAGCACCTAAGCACCAAATCAAAGCACCAAGCTATCTAAGCAGGTACTGTTTTCTTCATCATCTAGCAGTCCAAACAAAAGTAAAAAACAAAACAAAACAACAACAACAAATGCTAGATTCAAGAATGTGCTTCATGGAGCAGTAAAAATTATTCATTTTATTAAATAGCCATGCTTGAGTGCACATCTTTTTAATCATCTATATGACAAAACTGGAAGCATGCAAAAAGCACTTCTGCTGCATGCTTAAGTATGATGGTTTTCACAAGAAAAATGACTTGGGTGATTGAGTTGCAAGCTGAACTAACTTCTTTTTAGATGGAACAAATTTTTACTTGGAAAAATAGCTATTAGAAAACTATGAATGACGTGAAACCACCATTTCAAAGAAAACAAATTACAGTATTTGTTGCTGATGCTAAATTCTAGCTTTCAAGCAAAAATTAGACATTTGAAAGATTTGTGTCCACCACAATGGGCTGGAAAGTTTTCTAATATTTAGAGACTTTTCTGATGAGATCAATGGTAATATTAACAGATATAATTTTTTTTTTAGTATTGTCTAATGAAATGTGTCAACATTTAGAAGGTTTATGTAACTCAGTGAACCAATATTTTCCAAATAATTAATGCATGGGTAAAAGGTCCATTCAAAGTGCAAGCTAGACCAAAGGATTTGAAGATAACACAGTATGAAAAGTTCACTGTTGTGATTTCTAATCAGTTGATGCCCAGAACAAACACGTCTGGTGTTTCTCATCTTTTTTCTTGTGTGCTTCCCCATTCCTACAATTCTGTCCCATTTTTCACTGTGTCTCTATATTCTCATTCTTTAAGGTCTATCAAATCTTGCATATAGGAAGCGCTAAAGAAGTATGTATTAATTTGTGTTAAATTATAACACAAATACACAACAAGCCAAATCTTTGAAATCTCACCTCACTCAAGAAAAACAAGTACTTATTGCCCATTTCCCATAAGGAATTGGGGATCCAGAGGTGCATGTAATACACGTTCTCCCTGGAGGACAGACATGCTTCCTGCACACTCTCTACCTGGGAACCTCCCACGGCAGCCCAATCCCCTGTGGTCTCTTACTCCACATCTTGGGCAGCAATCACTTGAAGCCTCTGAGTTCTATGTCTCTGTCTGTATGTTAATATATGTTGGCATACACTTCACTGCTCGGGAAGACCAAGCCCTTTGAACGCTTGCTTGACTGGTTCTAGTGCAATGAAAAATTCACTTGCTCCTTGCCCACAGTTGAAACGTGAAGACTTTTAAATTACTTAGTTGCTGTCTTTCTGTAAAAGTTTTTGCATTTATTTGTATCGCATCTTGATTCAAAAAGGAATCAAAGCATACCAAATTGTTACATATATATGCTTTACACATACTTTGAATTGTGAACTTTGACTTTCTCCCAGGTAGGGACACGTGCTACAACACTCTCATGATGCTGTGCAGTGGCTGCTACTCCCATTCAGTTGGCCACACCATCACAAGGGAAAACAATCAGTATACTTAAAACCATTCTGTGTCCATACGACCATTCTGTTTTTCACTTTCAGTACAGTATTCAACAAATTATGCATGAGACATTCAACAGTATATTATAAAACAGTATATTCTGCCAACTGTAGGCTAGTTTAAGTGTTCTGAGCGCATTTAAGGTGGGCTGGTCTAAGCTCTGAGGCTCCGTAGGGTAGGTGTCTGAAATGCATTTTTGACATACAACATTTTCAACTTATGACAACCCATCGTAAGTCCAGGAATATATGTACCTCCTCCTCTGTGACCCCAAAGAAACCTGGCTCTGAACTAACAGTGGCACCTCCAGAGTTTCCTTGAGAGAGGAGCTTAGACAAAGAGAAGGGGGTGGGATAACATAGCAGATCTGGATGTGCTGTGTCATGGCCACCAAGCTCTTCCCAGACATCCCAGCAGAGCTGAGCCCAACGCCCACAGCGGCAACCTTCATAACGCGCCCTCACCACCCTCTCTTCTCTACTTCTCATCCAAAGATTTTTCATTCTTTCATTCATTTTCTGAGCTTAGACGTACCCAGTGCTCTTGCAGGCACTGATCAAAGAGTCAGGCACCTGTCTCTCAGGCCCCTTTCCTTCTGTTTTTCTGTCATTTGACTGATTCCTTTGCCCACTGAATGAACCACCTAAGAATAATGAACCATACCTCGAATAATTTCTTTGCCTAGTCAACTGCGAGAAACTTCACCACATTCACTATAACCAAAAGCTACAAGTGGGTGCCCCAATTCTAAAATCTTAAACTCTAAACTTCCACACGCCGGACACAGCTTTCCTTCTTTCTGTTTCTTTCTTTTATTCACCAGACTTAACACTTGACACCCCAGGCCATCCAAAACACCTCTCCCTATCACTGTACCTTTTAGTTGCTTTTGTTTTTTCCCTGTTTTACTGTGATATAATTGACATAACTTTGCATTAGTTTAGGTGTTTTGCCTAATGATTTGATATATATTTTTATCGTGAAATGATTACCACAGTAAGTTTAGTTAACATCCACCACCTCACACAGTTAGAAAGTCTTTTTCCTTCTTCTTTATATATATATATATATATATATATATTTTTTTTTTTTTTTTTAATTTTATTTATATTTTTGGCTGCGTTGGGTCTTCATTTCTGTGCACAGGCTTTCTCTAGTTGCGGTGAGCGGGGGCTACTCTTCGTTGTGGCGCACGGGCTTCTCACTGCGTTGGCTTCTCTTGTTGCAGAGCACAGGCTCTAGGTGCGCGGGCTTCAGTAGTTGTGACACGTGGGCTCAGTGGTTGTGGCTGGTGGGCCCTAGAGCGCAGGCTCAGTAGTTGTGGTGCACGGGCTTAGTTGCTCTGCAGCATGTGGGATCTTCCCCGACCAGGGCTTGAACCCGTGTCCCCTGCATTGGCAGGCGGATTCTTAACCACTGCGCCACCAGGGAAGTCCCAGTTTTTCTTTTTATGATAATAACTTTTAAGGTCTACTCTCCTAGCAACTTTCAAATATACAATAGAGTACTGTTTACTATAGTAACTATATTGTATCTTACACCCTAGAACTTATTTATCCTGTAACTGGAAGTCTGCATCTTTTGATCACCTCTCCTATTCCCCCCAGCCCCTATGTGACAGTATGGTATTTGTCCTTCTCTGACTTATTTCACTTGGTATAATGCCCTCAAGATGCAACCATGTTGTCAAAAATGGCAAGATTTCATTCTTTTTTAATGGCTGAATAATATTACATTGTGTGTGTATTATATGTATATGTACACTATATCTATATATATTTATACCCCGTTTTCTTTATCCACTCATCCACGGATAGACACCTTGTTTCCATGTCTTGGCTATTGTGAATAATGCTGTAAAAAACATAGGAATGCAGATTCCCATTCGAGATCCTGATTTCATTTTCTTTGAACACATACCATAAGTGGGATTGCTGGATCATATGGTAGCTCTATTTTTAGTTTTCTGAGGACCCTCCACACTGTTCTCCATAGTGGCTGCACTGATTTACATTCCCACCAACAGCATACATTTTCTTCACGTCCTTGCCAGCACTTCTTATCTCCTGTCTTTGGATGACGGCCATTCTAAGAGGTGTGAGGTGATGTCTCATTGTAGTTTTGTTTTCCATTTCTATGATGATTAGTGATGTTGAGCACCTTTTCATGTACGCATTGGCCGTCTGTATGTCGTCTTTGGAAAAATGTCTATTCAGATCCTCTGCCCATTTTTCAAATCAGATTTTTTTTTTTTTGCTATTGCATTGCATGAATTCTTTATGTATTTTGGATATTAACCCTTTACCAGGAATATGATTCGCAAATATTTTCTCCCATTCCATAGGTTGCCTTTTCGTTTTGTTGATGTTTCCTATGCAGGAAGCTTTTTAGTTTGGTGTAGTCCCAGTTTATTTTTAATTTTGTTGCCTTTGCTTTTGGTGTCAAATTCATTTCTTTCTATTTCTTCAATAAGTACTTTTTAAAGTACCAAATATGTACCTTCTCAGAAAAATACAGAGGGCCATAGATCAGCCTTTCACCTGAAATCATTCTTTTTAGATCCTCAAAGGAGTTCGGCACAAAGTAAACATGGCGAGGAGATTTAGATTCCAACGTCCTTTTCTTTTTTTCCTTTTTAATTTTGAGTGAATCACAGCTTAGAAAACAAGTGATATGTGTTTCAGGGTCAGTGAGAGTTGCTGATTATGGGTTGATTCCTTTCTACTTAAAGTGAAAAATCCTGATTTGATCAACACATTTCTTTCTTTCATAGGTGAGTTACAGAGAGAACAATGGATAAGACATTGTCGCTAACCTCAGTACATTAAAAAAAAAAAGCATGTGAATGATACTGGATTCTAATTATTTCCAATAAAATGTGTTAATGTCTATCATACAGAGACAGGAGTGGGAAGGATTTGGGTGCCCTTGCCCTTGGTGATTAGAGAAGACTTCCAAGAAGGCATTAGGTTTCAATTGCATCAGAAAATTGTTCAGAACAAATATAATTTTACTTGCCACAGGGAGCAAAACAATCAGGAAAGGATACATTATTGAAATACATTTGGATTTTCTCATGACACTGAAGTGACTCTTATAATTTCTTTTCAGTACTGATAGATCTCAGTCTGACAGCCGTTAAAACTGCAGCAATACATTCTCCCACTTATGGAAAAAAGAAAGAATTAATCATATTTAATTGACATTTTATTGCTAGCCTAGCCAAGTAGAGTGGAAAGAACTGGCTTTATTTTCGGTACTTACTCAAAACTTCTCTTATATTAATTGTACTGTAAGGCACAGAATTGTTGTGACAGCCACTGTTCACCTGGTCTCCCCACAACTTTTTGCTCCTGCATATAACGAATGACTCCATATACCGCCTCAGAACTTGTAGAAAGAGCCCCACTGATTCTTTTATTTAAGCACATTTAAATGTTTTTATTAACTTTCCAAAATAAATGAATAAGGAAATGTTCCCTCACTCCTTTCAACTCCTTATAAGGGCACAGAACCTTTAAAGGTGATAGGAATTCCTGTTAAAAATGACTTCCCCAAGAGTCCTCCAGTTTTGCACTAAAGAATCTGTGATGGCAAAAGAAACTCTAAGCAAGAAGCTGACTGAGCAGAATAGAGAAACATAATCCATAACCTCCCCCTAAATTCTCCCGTACTTGCTAAACAACAGGCTGGGGGATCAGGGGGCACTGGTGCCATGCACATGGCAAGATGTGGCAGAAGCTCTGGAAACCATCAGTGCTTGACACTCTAGTCCTACTGTTTCTGGTAAACTCATCCAAACGCTATGGTCAAGGCTACCGGAGTCCATGTCGGGTCAACAGAAAAGCACTGACCACAGGTGCCACAATTTGCTCTCCAGGACAGGAGTGGGAGGGGTGTTTCTCCTGTCATCGAGTGCACTGACCAGGGACAAAGGACATAGGCAATTGTGGGAAAATTCTGGTCAGATCCAGTGATAGTTTTCTCATTAGAAGATAAGGGAAAAGGAAAAAGGCAATTAAACAAACGAAAATATAGATCCCATGAGAAACACTTAGGTGACACAAGAAAAGGGATAGCATCCTAAATACAAGGAGGAAGGGCACGATGGAAAAGACTTACTAAGGAGACCAGACTAAACAGAGGGAAGCGGATGTGGTAAGCTCAGTGGTAGGCAAGGATGTGTACCATTATAAGGGGGGAAGCCAAGAGAAGATAAAAAGGCAAGCATATTTAATTATGGAAAGCATATAAAAACTGAAATAAAAATGGAATGTGGTGAAATGATGAAAATTTATGAGAACTAAAATTCCAAAAGGAAAACTGAAATCCACCACTGAAGATAATAAACTGAAGAAGCAATACTACAGAAAATCAAATAAACAATGAAGGAAGAACTTGAAAAGTTCCACTTGACATATAATGGGTAAGGACAAAGAAATTAAAATAATAAAAAAATATGATTCATATAGAGAATGTCAACTATAAACTACAATGACTGGTCTTTTTGAAGACGTAATTTTTAAAAATGTTTCCTCGAAAAAATTCTCAATGAAAATCTATACAGTTTTATTTTTGAACTTGAAAATATTTATTCTCAAGCCCATTTAGAAGTATGAACAGGAAGAACACCTAATAAAAAGTAGTTATAACAATTGGGTATTAAAATATCTAATAAAGCTAAGGTAACTAAGTTAATGTGGTGGTAGCGTAGGAACCTACAGGTTAGATTAATAAACAAACGCTGTATGTGAAAACAAAGTATAAACTAAAGGAGGCATCACAAACCCAAGGAAAGGCGTTAGAGTGATTTAACAAATAACTGGGAAGTTGAATTCTTTTTCCACTTGGAGCCTCAGTTCACTCTATGCATCAATATATTTTCCAAATATATTAAATAAAGGTAGAAAACTAAGATATGAGATGAATCAATTTTTAGCAATATGATGAACCAGGCTACCAAATTAACCCTCATGCTACAGAATACCTAAGAGTATTAAATAGATACATTCCCCCTCATAGACCCATACAGACACACAAACCTAGAATTAACAAGAGGAGGAGAGGGGCTGAACTGTCTAGAAAATAAGGATCAGCTGTGGGAGTCCGAAATAACAAGAGTGAGCCAACACCAAGAGCTGATCTGCCTGACACTGCTGAAGCTGTGCTACTGGGGAATTTACCAATTCCTTGCTGACAAACATTTTGGGTTTTACCTGGCTACCTCCACACAGGATGGAAGACAAAGGCTGCTGCCTGTACAGGGTGAGATTTTGGAACTGAGGCAACCACACGAGACTGAAGCCATCAAAAGTCACCGTAAGTAGGTGAACTAGGGGAAAAAAACAAAAGGAGAGTGTGAAATCTTCTCTGCTTCACTTGGTTCCCAGTGGATAAGACAAAAGGAAGAAGAATTTCTGAAAATTCGGAGTTGTAAACCAACCCTCACCCCGGCTGAAGACGACGTTCGCATCTATTTTAACACTTATATGGACTGTCTTATTCCTTGAAGGTTAAGCAGTCGTAGGTCCTAAAGCCACTTGCATGTTGCTTTGTCCAGGAGTCTAGGAAAGGGTGTGGAGATCTTGGCTTCCCTTTCATTTTTTACTATCCATATGATATAAATATATTTATGGATTATATTAAATCCATATAATATAAATCTATATAATAAAATATAAAACCATTGCCTTTAACTTCCTTCCTCAACGTGTGGCAAGGAGTGGGGGATGGATTCAGGCATGGTAAGTGTTGTAAATATAACAATAAATATACTCTGATATATTCACTGCATATTTAAAATTTTTGCATCAAAAAATTTACCAAATTACTGATTTCTGTGTAATTATTTAGTGTTTTGTATTTGTCCCATCATTCTTTAACATAAGGATTTCAATTTACAATGCACACTTCTGAATTAATAAGCAAAAATTTAGAGAGCTGAGAAAGCTTGATCAATCATGGAGAAATGACTAGCCTAGATCTTCAAGACAGAGGAAATTAACCCCAATGTGTTCATGTATTGCTAGAAGGCTTCTGTTAGGTTTTCAGAGTTTGAAAGATTGTGACCTTTCAAGGTAGACAGAGAGATTTGGTTTGCAGGTGTGAAAATACTCAGAAATTCCACATTTAAATTTTAGGACATGGCTTTGTGATCACGAACTCTACTCTTAAAAGAATTATTCATAGCATGATTCAAAAAGTTATGAACAATGATTGTGTCAAGAGAAAAACAGAAGCAGGTTCATGATCCATTCTAACGAGCATCAGTAACGTCGCTATGCTTTGTGTGGGCATCTGCTCTATACAACCCTTGAGATGTTCTCCAAACTAAAATGGTAAAATGGCCAGAAAAGTGGAGTGACCATGATGCAATCTGGTTGAACAATACCCATAAACCACATGTTGGATTGGCTGCCACTCTTAAGTCTTTAATTCAACTGCCTGAACACAAAAAAACATACTTCTCACCAAACAGCAACTGCATCTGATTTTAGAATTAAGCTCACAGGAGTGGATTTTCCAAAGCCACTAAACTAGTTAATGATGGAGCCAGACCAGAACCCAGGGCTCCCAGCTGGCACTCTGCTCTATGTCCCCGCATTTCCCCAATTCTATTACACCTCTGTCTTCATTATGATCAAATCATGAGTAAATTAATAATTACTTGAAAATGTCATTTTTAAGAATAACTCATTTTCATACTTTGAGTTGCCTTTTCACAGCCTCTTCAGATATGGCTTCTGAAATTAGAACATAGAGGCCATCAAAATACTCACAAGTACACAGTAACGTATGGCCTTTAGTGATAAATCACCCTGGCCTTTATCTTTCTTACAAATTGATTATGCCCTCTAGCATGAATTAGACAGGGATTCAAATGGTTATTTTGAACTACTTGTTCTTTAATAGGTTTTTTTAAATAAAAACGTCTGCCTATGTTTTCATAGCTTTCTCCTTGGTTGTTTTTTCTCAACAGGCCTATGGCTTTGAATTTAAACAGAAAAAATGCGTAATTAAAGTTACCAAACATTTAATGAGGATATTATGGTAATAGAGAAGATTTTGCAAAATAAGGCATCTTAAATAGATCTAAAGAAATTTTACTTTTAGACAAAAATAAAGGAAAACATCCACTTATTTATCCAGTGTTACCTTCTCAGTAATATTATCTAAGTGGAAGCCATACTCCATAGAAATGCTGTAATGGTGTTTTATTTTAAATACTCACCACCTGCATGCCATTCTACCACAAAGCATTTATTTGAGGTAAGCACAGTGTCCAAAACTTTAGCAGGTTTCTAAAAGGCTAATTATTTTTACATCCCACCACTACAGAAACTTATAATAGTCAAACCTGTGAAACCAATCTTGGAAATAGAAAAAAACAAAAACAAAACACATGCTACCTAATTTCTCTCAAAGACAATCAGAATTTATGTTTGCTCCTCCCATCTCCCCCCTATCCTCTCCTGCTCTCATTTCTCACTGCTTTTTGCCAGAGACACTAGGTGTCTCTCAGTTTTAACCACTCATGCTACTGGTGCACATTGACATGACCATGACCATTACAGAAGGCACTGGAGAGAAAGCAGATACAAAACCAAACATCTATAGGATTCCTGCCACACTTTCCAGCTCATCAAGGCCCTGCTCCCAGTCTGCTTGCCAGAGATGTTTCTGCCCAAGCTTTTGGGCAGACACCATATTCTTTTTTTTTTGTTTTGTTTTGTTTGCGGTACGCTGGCCTCTCACTGCTGTAGCCTCTCCTATTGCAGAGCACAGGCTCCGGACGCGCAGGCTCAGCGGCCATGGCTCACGGGCCCAGCTGCTCCGCAGCATGTGGGATCTTCCCGGACCGGGCCACGAACCCGTGTCTCCTGCATCGGCAGGCGGACTCTCAACCACTGCGCCACCAGGGAAGCCCCCTGTCTTAAAATATAGCCTCCTTATTCCTCTCTTTTTCCCCCTTCCACTTCTTCTCTCTATAATACAATCTATTTGTTGGGAAAATAAGTTGTTTTTCCTATACAGGCTGGATTTTACCAAAGGTTTCCTCATGGTTAATTTAACATGTTCCTCTGCATTGCCTGTAAGTTTGTAACTCATTCTAGAGCCTTCAAGTTTGATGTGTTGACAAGACAGACTACTTCAGAAGTCACGTGGCATTTTAACCAGGCATCTGATTCCAAAGCTCATGCTCTGAGCCAAAATAATTTCACTTACCCTTGGAGCCATCTCTTAAAAAGATCTAGCCTCCATGTGGCAAATGCCCCAGATAACGTTCATCTTTGTCGCCAGTTGAGCTGATAGATAGAAGTTTTTTCTTAATAAGAAGTAGCTACAAAAAGGCATTCAATGATGTGGAAACGTTTAGGCCAATAGTATATTTTGACAAATTTTAAGCCTTATTTCATCCTTACCTAATAAATTATTATTTGCATCAAAAACACTGGTAAAGGAAAAATTGCGCTAATCTAAAATAGAGCTCATTATCGGGAATTTCTAAGTCCTTGTTAAATAATTCAAAATAAAAAGGGAAAAGACATACTGAGGACCCCAATCCCTATATTGTCCACTTGAGCACAGTTTGATGCAAACTCTATTCTCACTGATGGATTGACTGCTGACTGCACCAGGCTTCCAGATCCTAGAGATGATCAAAATATGCATCATTTGAGAAAACAATATGGTTTCTCTCTCAACTGAAATAGGTCAGCTGTTTCTTGCTCTGAGCTACGATTACTTTTCTCTTTATCTTACTAAAAATGATTATTTTGTTGCCACATTTTGCCCTGATATAA
Organism: Monodon monoceros; assembly: GCF_005190385.1. Classification (NCBI taxonomy): domain Eukaryota; kingdom Metazoa; phylum Chordata; class Mammalia; order Artiodactyla; family Monodontidae; genus Monodon; species Monodon monoceros. The sequence continues at coordinate 12,624,527 of NW_021703771.1, read as the reverse complement.
AAAGTTAGTTTACTTTGGAGAAAGTATGCATAATCTCATTCCAGATTCAGAATCTTTAATTAGCATGTTCTATTTTTGTAAATGAGTTGCTTAGCTTTTATTTTATTTAACAAGTTAAACAGACATTTGAAAAGTAAAAATGCTTCCTGATGTAAGCAGGTGAGTTTTTCAGCTTTCTTTTGCTAATATGCTTTACTTCCAATTTAAAAAAATCTGTTTTCATGTAGAAATTTCATTTGCTTTGTAAACATTAGGCTTATAAAGTATTTAATATGAGTAGGCATATAATACTCTAAATTCAGATTTCACCCCAACCTTATCAATATTCCAAAAGCATTGCCATTTCTAATAGCTTGGCTACTACACCCCAAAACATGCTGAGAGGTATAAACTGTACATAAGGAGAAAATATTTCTGTAAAAAAGCCATTAAAAACTGGTTTCATTTTAAATGAATATAGTTCTGATGCTCACAGACTTTTTCTTTTAGAATCTATTTTGTATTTTTAATTGTGAAATATTTTTTCAACATAAAAATATTTCACAATATAAAAAGCATAGCTCTTGAGTACACAAACTATATATTTTCAACACTCATTGATATTTTTCTTATATTTACTTCAGAGTCCGTATTTTTAAAAGAAACTTTAGAAGTATGAGTATACTGGAGAACTGTTTCGTGTGTGTGTGTGTGTGTGTGTGTGTGTGTATGTGTGTTTAAGTTGTTTTGTGTATATAATTTTCAAAACTGGTTTGAGTATCTCTCCTCCTTGGATACTTCCTTCTTCCTTATAAGTCAACATTTATGCTTTCAAAATTTATCACTGTTGACACATGAAGACCTAATTTATTCATTTCAACTGCCACAAAATATTCATTTTTGCCATACCACATCCAGCCATCTTTTGAAAAGGGACAATGTTATTTCCAAGTTTGAGCTACTTCAGAAATGTTAACATGCACATCCCTGTACAGGTGTCCTTTGTACAGTATACAAAGTATTTTAGAGCATATATATCTTTAACTTTACCCAGTGATAAACTCCATTTCCCCACACAATCACTAACACCTGATATTGTTGCTAAGTTATCTTTTTTTAAAAGTTAATATCAATAGAATTGGTATGAAACATGTCATTGTTTTCTAGACTTGCATTTCCTGGAACCGCTGAGGTTGATCATCATTCAGGTTAATTTTCCTTCTGCGTTTTCCCTTCTATTAAAGTGCCTTTTCATATTGTTACCTCACTTTTCTATTGGATTGTTTATCTCTTCTTATTCGTATGCAGTTCATTGTATAATATATAATATTATATAATTATAATGATAAATTTTACAGATTTTTTGAGGGAAATACCATAACCCTATTTACCATGTGAACAACTGAAATATACCTTTATAAAAACATTTTCTTTCTCAGCTGTCTTGGTTCCATAAACAATTCTAGCACACCGAGGCCTTGGGAACGTGACAGCCAGTTGGGAGGAAGAAGACAAAGCTGCTGGTACTTACTGGGGATATGCCCCCCGGGAGAAAGACAAGAAGCTGATGACTAGGCCTATCTCCTCCTCAGGTGGACCTCCTGTATTTGCTAGTAGGAGGAAATTTTATCTATGGAACATCCTTAGTTGGACATTCCTAGCAAAAGAATTACTTATTTAAATGGACCCAGAATCTATGAGACAGAGCTCCTTGAAGATGGTCATACACGCTGTAAAATTCTCCGGGTTATAAAATGGAGATGCTTAACAACTTAAAGCTCCCTCTGTGTGAGACATCCTGCAAAATCTTGCTTGGGGACCTCGTCTACTGTTCGAGGATAGAGAGACACATCTCTCCACAAGGACCCTGGGAAACACAGAGAATGTCCCACATCTCGCTCTGATCCACCTTTGCCCTGTGATTTTCTATCTCTTTGAAATAATTAGTTACGCTGGTATTGAATGAGGTCTCTCTGATTCACAGGATTCAATGTGACAATCCAGTCATGAGTGTGCTCACACGTATGGGTAGCGATTTCGCCTGGATAAGCCTGATCCTCACTGGACCTCTGTATTGTCTACTTTCTGCCTTGTTTCTGGACTCTCTATCTCTGCCTATCTGATTTTACTTGAAACAACATAGAAATGGTCTTTCTATTGATTTCAGTTTCTTCAAAAAATATTATCCTTGCCACCTTCCTACTTATTCTCACCTCAAGGCAACTGATTTGTTAATGAGGCCCAAATTGGAGCCAGGATTGGAGTTAGGATTCTTCAACGTTCATATAAAGTATAAACTAAAGAGTTATGCCTCTTTTTCCATGCTGCCTTTCTGCATTAACAAAATGCTCCACTTTTGTTAAAATTTAAAAATAAAATATACTGATAAACCAGCTTTCAGTAGTATAATATTTTTGTAATGCCTGATCAAAAGGATGATTCTGTGAAAATCAGGTACCATCTAGATCTAGACAAACCTATAAACTTATTAATAAAATTCTAATAAATAAAACAGAAAACTCACTAAAAACATGTGTATTGTTTTTTATAGAGATATCCACCCCGTGCATTCTCTGTAACTATTTGTGTACCGGCTGGCTTTTCCTAGATGGCAGCTGCTTGAATTCTATCTGAAAAGAGGAAGAAAGCTATTCAAAGAAGGAGTTACAAAATTTTCCAACACAAAGTCCCAATGGCATAAGGATAAAAAAATTAAAATCAATGTCTTGATTTTGTTCTCTGTTTTGAACAGCCAAACAATGCAGGCCCTTAGAAAATCAATATGTCAGCAGTCTATGGACTCCTATGGGAGCCACCTTTTCAAAGTTATTTTAAAAACAAATAGAAAATCAAGGTGATTATGTCACAAGGTGGTGAATATACAGTAACTGTGGTGAGAAGATTCTGTCACTCCAAAAATGAATGACAGACACAAATTCTTAATTTTAATCAATTGATAAAGAAAAGACTCTCCAACAGGAGAATACAAAAACCATAATTTGTCAAGATATTAGGACAGCTTTATGCTCAGCATCATGTAAACAATTTTTTCAAGACCTAAGAAAACTGCATTCAAGTAAGCAAAGCTATAGAAAAGGATAACAAAATAAGAGGATACAAGCCCACTTTATCATAAATCTGGTTCACAGATTACAGATGAAGGATATGTTAAAATTGACACAAATATATTATCTACTATAATTTTACCTCTATAAAAATAGGTGAGGCAATATACATATCAGATGAAGACAAGTTAAAATAAAAACTGTGCCAGTGAAATACAAAGAACTAAGGTGGGCAGTCAGTGGCTTATTTATTTTATAACTGGAGGTTTGTACCCCTTAATCTTGTTCACCTATTTCCCAGCTGCCCTGGCAGCCACCCATTTGTTCTCTGTATCTGTAAGTCTACTTTTGTATTGTATTGTTTGTTTGGTTTTTAGATTCTCTATATAAGTGAGATCATATGGTATTTGACTTATTTCACTTAGCATAACACCCTCTAGATCCATCTGTGTTGTCCTAAATGGCAAGATTTCTTTTTATGGCCAAGTAATAGTCCATTGTAATAGCTCTTTTAAACAAAAAATATATGTAAAAGCCCTGGAGGAGTATGAAATGTTTAGAATAGTGTTTGATATACAGTAGGGCTCAGTAAATATCTACAATAGTAATTATTATTGAATTTCCACTAATTATATAAAACAGGATCTCTCCTGCTTCTGATATACAAACACATTGGAAATAGAATCAGATTCATATACACTGAATTATATATATTTATAGTTTTTGACTTAATGACCACTTAGAAAACTTTCTATCACTAAAAACTAAAATTGTTTTTCATGAAGTCCTTGGTGACATCTTTGCATTCATTATGATATCAACAAAGAAATAAAGTCTTTAAAGTGAGCTAAAGCACTCACTTTATAAAAGCACTGAGAAAATTATGTTATTATAGTTATTTTGGATTCAGAAAAAACTCTTAAATTTCAAATAATGTATTTTAATTGAGGTATAGTTTACACACAGTGGAATGCCCAGAACTTCAGTGCCTATTTTGATGAACTGTGACACTTGCAGGTGCCCTTGTAAGCACACTCCAGTCCTTCCTGTCCCTTTTTAGTCAATCCCAGGCCCACCTTCGAATCAAGCACTACTGTGGCATCTTCTGCCATACATTAATTTTGCCTGTTTCAGAACTTATTAGAAATTTAGTCAAACCATATATGTTCTTTTGGGTCTGGTTTATTTTTCTTAGTCTAGTATGTTTTAGGTTGATTCACGCTGTTGTGTGCATCACTGACTCAGTACATTTTATGGTTGAATTATTTTCTATTAAGTATGTTTAAGATAATTTACTTATTGATCCTCCTGTCAGTGGAAATGAGTCATTTTCAGATTAATACTCAAGATTAAAGACACTATGAACATTCACAGACAATTGTTCTTGTCAACGTAGCTGCTGAATTGCTAGGCCATGTGGTAAGTGTATGATTGACTTTCTGAGGAACTTCCAGTCTGTTTTATGTGCTCACTAGCAATTTCTGACTTCCTACAAGCCCAGTAGAATTTGGTATTGTTAGCCTTTTAAATTTTAGCCATTCTTGTAACTGTCCATTGTATTTCTCTTCTGACTAATCAAGCTGCACATTATTCATGTATTTACTGTCCATTAGTATATATTTTTTCATGTGTTTAAATCTTTTGCTCATTTTTTTATTGAATTGTTGATCCATTCTTTCCTGATCGAATTACCTTAAGATATGTCTACAACCAACTGGCTATATGTGTGTGCTCTATTGCAGGATTATCTACTTGGTAGCTTTTTGGTAAACTCTAGGATTTTCTCTGTTCCTGGTCATGTTGATTCTACATATAGTTTTACTTCTTCCTTTCTCAAAGTACCGCAGCCTTATTGCAATGGCAAGGAGGTCCAGTACAATGATAACTAGAAGAGATGAGAGAGGACATCCCTCCCTTGTTTCTCATCTTGGGGGGAAAGTATTTAGTCTTTCACCGTTGGTATATCTGTAGGTTTTTCATAAAAAACAAAATTTCTTAAGTTGAGGAAGTTTCCTTCTATTCATACTTTTGTATTTTTTCTAAAAAATCATGAACGAGTGGTGAATTTTGGCAACTGATTTTTCTGCATATACTTGGATAATATGGGTTCTCTGTTAATATTATGAATTATATTGATTGTTAATGAATGAGAAAACAACATTGCATTCCTGGGATAAATACCACCTGATGATCATGTAGTATTTTTTTGTATGCTGCAGCATTCTATCTATTAATATGCAGTAAGGATTTTACTTCTGTGTTCATCTGAGATATTCTGAGTTTGTTTTGGTTTTTCCTTGTAATGTGAGTCTGGTTTTGATACTGAAATACTTATGGTCTCATGAAATGAGTTAGAAATGTTCCCTATACTTCCATTCTCTAAACAGAGTTTGTGAAGAGTGCTATTATTTCTTTCTTAAATGCATGATCATTTGGTCCTGGACTGGGCTTTGTAGGGAAGTTTATAAATTTAAATACTTTATTTAATCAGCATAGGGTAATTTAGGTTTTCTATTTCTTCTTGAGTCAGTTTTCATAATTTTCAAATTTCAAGGACTGTGTGTTTAATCTAAATTGTTGAGATTACTGTCAAAATTTTTTTCATATTTATATTTATCTATTATATTTTTAACAGCTTTATTGGTATACAGTGCTTTTATATTTATGTTGAAATTTCCTATTTTCTCCTTATTATTCATATTTTCCTTTTTTTAATTGAATGAAAGGTTCCTTAAATTCTATAATGCTTTAAAATTTTCAAAAGTTTCATACACATGATTTTATGTAATCCCATAATAACCCTTTCTTTCTTCCTACCCCTATACTGCCGCTACCCCTTCCTTCTCCCGATTGGTAACCACTAGTTTGTCCTCTGTATCTGTAAGTCTGCTTCTTTTTTGTTTTATTCACTAGTTTGTTTTTTTTTTTCGGTTCTTTTTTTTTTAACATCTTTATTGGAGTATAATTGCTTTACAATGCTGGGTTATTTCTGTATAACAAAGTGAATCAGCTATATATATACACATATCCCCATATCCCTTCCCTCTTGAGTCTCCCTCCCACCCTCCCTATCCCACCCCTCTAGGTGGTCACAAAACACCAAGCTGCTCTCCCTCTGTGATGCAGCTGCTTCCCATCAGCTATCTATGTTACATTTGGTAGAGTATATATGTCAATGCTACTCTCTCACTTAGTCCCAGCTGACCCTTGCCCTTCCCTGTGTCCTCAAGTCCATTCCCTACCTCTGTGTCTTTATTCCTGTCCTGCCTCTAGGTTCTTAGGAACCATGTTTTTTTTCTTTTTTTTTAGATTCCACATATATGTGTTAGCATACGGTATTTGTTTTTCTCTTTCTGACTTATTTCACTCAGTATGACAGTCTCTAGGTCCATCCACCTCACCACAAATAACTCAATTTCATTTCTTTTTATGGCTGAGTAATATTCCATTGTACATATGTGCCACATCATCTTTATCCATTCATCGGTCGATGGACACTTAGGTTGCTTCCATGTCCTGGCTATTGTAAACAGTGCTGCAATGAACATTGTGGTACATGATTCGTTTTGAATTATGGTTTTCTCAGGGTATACACCCATTAGTGGGATTGCTAGATCATATGGTAGTTCTATGTTTAGTTTTTTAAGGAAACTCCATACTGTTCTCCATAGTGGCTGTATCAATTTAAATTTCCACCCAAAGTGCAAGAGGGTTCCCTTTCCTCCACACCCTCTCCAGCATTTACTGTTTGTAGATTTTTTGATGATGGCTATTCTGACCGGTGTGAGGTGATACCTCATTGTAGTTTTAATATGCATTTCTCTAATGATCAGTGATGTTGAACATCCTTTCATGTGTTTGTGGGCAATCTGTATATCTTCTCTGGAGAAATGTCTATTTAGACCTTCTGCCCATTTTTGGATTGGGTTGTTTTATTGATATTGAGTTGCATGAGCTGCTTGTAAATCTTGGAGATGAATCCTTTGTCAGTTGCTTCATTTGCAAACATTTTCTCCCATTTTGAGGGTTGTCTTTTCGTCTTGTTTATGTTTTCCTTTGCTGTGCAAAAGCTTTTAAATTTCATTGGGTCCCATTTGTTTACTTATGTTTTTATTTCCATTTCTCTAGGAGGGGGGTCAAAAAGGATCTTGCTGTGATTTATGTCATAGAGTGTTCTGCCTATGTTTTCCTCTAAGAGTTTTATAGTGTCTGGCCTTACATTTAGGTCTTCAACCCATTCTGAGCTTATTTTTGAGTATGGTGTTAGGGAGTGTTCTAATTTCAGTCTTTTACATGTACCTGTCCACATTTCCCAGCAACACTTATTGAAGAGGCTGTCTTTTCTCCACTGTATATTCTTGCCTCCTTTATGAAAGATAAGGTGACCACACGTGTGTGGGTTTATCTCTGGGCTTTCTATCCTGTTCCATTGATCTATCTTTCTGTTTTTGTGCCAGTACCATATGGTCTTGATTACTGTAGCTTTGCAGTATAATTTGAAGTCAGGGAGCCTGATTCCACCAGCTCCATTTTTCTTTCTCAAGATTGCTTTGGCTATTTGGGGTCTTTTGTGTTTCCATACAAATTGTGAAATGTTTTGTTTTAGTTCTAGGAAAAATGCCACTGGTAGTTTGATACGGATTGCACTGAATCTGTATCTGTAGATTACTTTGGGTACTACAGTCATTTTCACAATGTTGATTCTTCCAATCCAGGAACATGGTACATCTCTCCATCTGTTTGTATTGTCTTTAATTTCTTTCATCACTGTCTTATAGGTTTCTGCATAAAGGTCTTTTGTCTCCTTAGTTAGCTCTATTCCTAGGTATTTTATTCTTTTTGTTGCAATGGTAAATGGGAGTGTTTCCTTAATTTCTCTTTCAGATTTTTCGTCGTTAGTGTATCGGAATGCCAGAGATTTCTGTGCATTAATTTTGTATCCTGCTACTTTACCAAACTCATTGATTACTGTAGCAGTTTTCTGGTAGCATCTTTAGGATTCTCTATGTATAGTATCATGTCACTGCAAAAAGTGACAGTTTTACTTCTTCTTTCCTAATTTGGATTCCTTTTATTTCTTTTTCTTCTCTGATTTCTGTGGCTAAACACTTCCAAAAAGATGTGGAATAACATTAGTGAAAGTGGGCATACTTGTCTTGTTCCTGATTTTAGAGGAAATGCTTTCAGGTTTTCACCATTGAAAATGATGTTGGCTATGGGTTTGTCATATATGGCCATTATTATGTTGAGGTAAGTTCCCTCTATGCTCACTTTCTGGACAGTTTTTATCATAAATGGATGTTGAATTTTGTTGAAAGCTTTTTCTGCATCTATTGAGATTATCATATGGCTTTTATCCTTCAGTTTGTTAATATGGTGTATCATATGGATTGATTTGCTTATACTGAAGAATCCTTCCATTTGTGGGATAAACCCCACCTGATCATGGTGTATGATCCTTTTAACGTGCTGTTGGATCCTGTTCTACTAGTGTTTTGCTAGAGGAACTAGCAGAATGAGTTCCTCCCTCTGCTCTATTTTGGAAGAGTTTGAGAAGGATAGGTATTAGCTCTTCGCTAAATGTTTGATACAATTTGCCTGTGAAGCCATCTGGTCCTGGGCTTTCGTTTGCTGGAAGATTTTTAATCACAGTCTCAATTTCAGTGCTTGTGACTGGTCTGTTTATATTTTCTTTTCTTCCTGGTTCAGTCCATAAGGCTGTGCTTTACTAAGAATTTGTCCATTTTTTCCAGGTTGTCCATCTTATTGGCATATAGTTGCTTGTAGTAATCCCTCAGGATTCTTTGTATTTCTGCAGTGTCAGTTGTTACTTCTCCTTTTTCATTTCTAATTTTGTGGATTTGAGTCTTCTCCCTTTTTTTTCTTGATGAGTCTGGCTAATGGTTTATCAATTTTGTTTATCTTCTCAAAGAACCAGCTTTAGTTTTATTGATCTTTGGTATTGTTTTCATTTCTTTTTCATTTGTTTTTGATCTGATCTTTATGATTTCTTTCCTTCTGCTAACTTTGGGGGTTTTTTGTTCTTCCTTCTCTAGCTGCTTTAGGTGTAAGGTTCTGTTGTTTGAGATTTTTCTTGTTTCTTGAGGTATGATTGTATTGCTATGAACTTCCCACTTAGAACTGCTTTTGCTGCATCCCATAGGTTTTGGGTCGCCGTGCTTTCATTGTCATTTGCGTCTAGGTATTTTTTGATTTCCTCTTTGATTTCTTCAGTGATCTCTTGGTTATTAAGTAGGGTATTGTTTAGCCTCCATGTGTTTGTATTTTTTCCTCTAATTGATATCTAGTCTCATAGCATTGTGGTCGGAAAAGATATTTGATACGATTTCAAATTTCTTAAATTTACCAAGGCTTGATTTGTGACCCAAGATGTCTATCCGGGAGAATGTTCCATGAGCACTTGAGAAGAATGTGTATTCTGTTGTTTTTGGATGGAATGTACTATAAATATCAATTAACTCTATCTTGTTTAATGTGTCATTTAAAGCTTGTGTTTCCTTATGTACTTTCATTTTGGATGATCTGTCCATTGGTGAAAGTGGGTTGTTAAAGCCCCCTACTATTACTGTGTTACTGTCAATTTCCCCTTTTATGGCTGTTAGCATTTGCCTTATGTATTGAAGTGCTCCTATGATGGGTGCATAAATATTTACAATTGTTATATCTTCTGCTTGGATTGATCCCTTGATCATTATGTAGTGTCCTTCTTCATCTCTTGTAATAGTCTTTATTTAAAAGTCTATTTTGTCTGATATGAGAATTGCTACTCCAGGTTTCTTTTGATTTCCATTTGCATGGAATATCTTTTTCCGTACTCTCAATTTCAATCTGTATGTGTTCCTAGGTCTGAAGTGGGTCTCCCGTAGACACTATATATATGGGTCTTGATTTTGTATCCATTCAGCCAGTCTATGTCTTTTGGTTGGAGCATTTATTCTATTTACATTTAAGGTAATTATCAACATGTATGTTCTTATTACCATTTTCTTAATTGTTTTGGGTTATTTTTCATAGGTATTTTCCCTCTTTTGTGTTTTCTGCCTAGAGAAGTTCCTTTAGCATTTGTTGTAAAGCTGGTTTGCTGGTGCTGAATTCTCTTAGCTTTTGCTTGTCTGTAAAGATTTTAATTTCTCCGTCAAATCTAAATGAGATTCTTGCTGGGCAGAATAATCTTGGTTGTAGGTTTTTCCCTTTCATCATTTTAAATATGTCCTGCCACTCCATTCTGGCTTGCAGAGTTTTTGCTGAAAGAGAAGCTGTTAACCTTATGGTGATTCCCTTGTATGTTATTTATTGCTTTTCCCTTGCTGCTTTTAATATGTTTTCTTTGTATTTAATTTTTGATAGTTTGATTAATATGTGTCTTGGCATGTTTCTCCTTGGATATATCCTGCATGGGACTTTCTGCACTTCCTAGAGTTGATTGACTATTTCCTTCCCCATATTAGGGAAGTTTTGAACTATAATTTCTTCATATATTTTCCCACACCCTTTCTTTTTCTCTTCTTCTTCTGGGACCCCTACAATTTGAATGTTGGTATGTTTAATGTTGTCCCAGAGGTCTCTGAGATTGTCCTCAATTCTTTTCATTCTTTTTTCTTTATTCTGCTCTGTGGTAGTTATATCCACTATTTTATCTTCCAGGTCACTTATCTATTCTTCTGCCTCAGTTATTCTGCTCTTGCTTCCTTCTAGAGAATTTTTAACTTCATTTATTGTGGTGTTCATCATTGTTTGTTTACTCTTTAGTTTTTCTAGGTCCTTGTTAAACGTTTCTTGTATTTTCTCCATTCTAGTTCCAAGATTTTGCATCATCTTTACTATCATTACTGTGGATTCTTTTTCAGGTAGACTGCCTATTTCCTCTTCATTTGTTTGGTCTGGTGGGTTTTTACCTTGCTTCTTCACGTACTGCATATTTCTCTGTCTTTTCATTTTGCTTAACTTACTGTGTTTGGGGTCTCCTTTTCACAGGCTGCCAGTTCATAGTTCCCGTTGTTTTTGGTGTTTGCCTCCAGTGGGTAAGGTTGGTTCAGTGGCTTGTGTAGACTTCCTGGTGGAAGAGACTGGTGTCTGTGTTCCGGTGGGTGGGGCTGGCCTTGTCTTTCTGGTGGGCAGGGCTGGGTCCGTTGCTGTGTTTTGGGGTGTCTGTGAACTTAGTATGATTTTAGGCAGCCTCTCTGCTAATGGGTGGGGTTGTGTTCCTGTCTTGCTCGTTGTTTGGCATGGGGCGTCCAGCACTGGAACTTGCTGGTTGTTGGGTGGAGCTGGGTCTTAGCATTGAGACAGAGGTCTCTGGGAGACCTGTCTCACCGATTTATATTATGTGGGGCTGGGAGGTCTCTGGTGGTCCAATGTCCTGAACTTGGTTTTCTCACCTCAGAGGCTCAGGCCTGACACCAGGGTGGAGCAACAAGACTCTGTCAGCCACACGGCTCAGAAGAATAGGGAGAAAAAATGAAAGAAAAATAAAAAAAATTTAAAAAGATAAGTAAAATTTAAAAATTAGTAAAAGAAAAAACTAATTAAAAAAAAGAAGAGAGCAACCAAATGAATAAACAAATCCACCAGTGATAACAAGCGCTAAAAACTATATTAAGATAAACATAAAAATCAGAAACACGTCAGTCGCTGACAGCAAACCACAAGTCTACAGTTGCTCCCGAAGTCTACTGCCTCCATTTTGGGTTGATCCGTTGTCTCTTCAGGTATTCCACAGATGCAGGGTACATCAAGTTGACTGGGGATTTAATCCGCTGCTCCTGAGGCTGCTGGGAGAGATTTCCCTTTCTCTTCTTTGCACAGCTCCCGGGGCTCAGCTTTCATTTTGGCCCCGCCTCTGCGTGTAGGTTGCCCTCAGGCGTCTGTTCCCACCCAGACAGGACGGGGTTAAAGGAGCCGCTGATTAGGGGGCTCTGACTCACTCAGGCCGGGGGCAGGGAGGGGTACGGAATGCAGCGCAAGCCTGTGGCAGCAGAGGCCAGAGTGAATTTCAACAGCCTGAGGCACACAGTGTGTTCTCCCAGAGAAGTTGTCCCTGGATCATGGGACCCTGGCAGTGGTGGGCTGCACAGGCTCCCCGGAGGGGAGGTGTGGATAGTGACCTGTGCTCACACACAGGCTTCTTGGTGGCGGCAGTAGCAGCGTTAGCATTTCATGCCTGTCTCTGGGTTTTGAGCTGATGGCCGCGGCTCGCGACCGTCTCTGGAGCTCATTTAGGCAGTGCTCTGCCTTCTGTGGGCAGACAGGGAAGGAATCCCTTCTCCTCGTGCACCCTGAAACAATGGTCTCTTGCCTCTTAGGCAGTTCCAGACTTTTTCCTGGACTCCCTCCTGGCTAGCTGTGGTGCACTAGTCCCCCTCAGGCTGTGTTCACGCAGCCAACCCTAGTCCTTTCCCTGGGGTCTCATCTCCGAAGCCCGAGCCTCAGCTCCCAGCCCCCGCCCGCCCCGGTGGGTGAGCAGACAAGCCTCTCAGGCTGGTGAGTGCTGGTCAGCATGGATCCTCTGTGCTGAAATCTCTCTGCTTTGCCCTCTGCACCCCTGTTGCTGCGCTGCCCTCCGTGGCGCCGAACTTTCCCCCTGCCCACCCCCTGTCTCTGCCAGTGAAGGGGCTTCCTAGTGTGTGGAAACCTTTCCTCCTTCACAGTTCCCTCCCACTGGTGCATGTCCTGTCCCTATTCTTTTGTCTCTGTTTATTCTTTTTTCTTTTGCCCTACCCAGGTACGTGGGGAGTTTCTTGCCTTTTGGGAAGTCTGAGGGCTTCTGCCAGCATTCAGTAGGTGTTCTGTAGGAGTTGTTCCACATGTAGATGTATTTCTGATGTATTTGTGGGGAGGAAGGTGATCTCCACGTCTTACTCCTCCACCATCTTGAAGGTCCCTCCCTGTTGTATTTTTTAGATTAAGTGATATCATATCTGTCTTTCTCTGTCTTATTTCACTTAACATAATCCTCTCCAAGTCCATTCATGTTGCTGCAAACGGTAAAATTTTATTCTTTTTTTATTGCTGAATGGTATTCTAGTGTGTGTGTGTGTGTGTGTGTGTGTGTGTATGAGATCACATCTTTATCCATTCATCTCTTGCTGAACACTTAGGTTGCTTCCATAACTCAGCAATTATAAATAATACTGTTATGAGCATTGGGGTGCATGTATCTTTTCTAATTATTGTTTTTCAGATATATACCCAGGGGGGTTATATGGTAGTTTTATTTTTAGTTTTTTAAGAAACCTCCATACTGTTTTCTATAGTGGCTGCACCAATTTACATTCCCACCAACCGTGCACGAGGGTTCTCTTTCCTCCACATCCTCACCAACATTAGTTACTTGTTGTCTTTTTGATGATGGCCTGTCTGACAGGTGTGAGACAATATCTAATTGTGGTTTTGATTTGAATGTCCCTGATGATTAGCTATGTTGAGCATCTTTTCATGTGCCTGTTGACCATCTGCATTTCCCCTTTGGAAAAATGTCTATTCAGTTCTTCTGCCCATATTTTTATTCCAGTTGTTTGGTTTTTTGGATGTTGACTTTTATGAGCTATTTATATACGTTGGATATTAACCCCTTATCAGTCACATCATTTGCAAACAGTTTCTCCCATTCTGTGGGGGTTTTTTTTCATTTTTCTTTTAACACACATATATATGTGTGTGTGTGTATGTATGTATATATATAAAAATAACTGTCTTTGTCCTTATATGCTGATTCCATTATTTCTGTCATTTCTGGTTCTATTTCTATTAACTAATGCTTTTTCTCGTGGCTATGAGTTACACATTCTTTCTTTTTCACATGTGTGATGTCTGAATGGACGTAGACATTAATGATACCATATTGTTGAGCTTCTGTATTATGATGTTCCAGCAGGCAGCTAATCTAGCTGTGAATCAGCAAGAATCTTCAAGGTGTGTTTCCAAGCTCTGTTAGAATCCCTCCAGCATAGCCTTTTCCTAGGACTGTAAAGTACTGTACCGCTAAGTTGTAACATTTTAAGGTCTCTACTGAATGCCTTATTAAGCAAGATCTTGCCATTATATCTGGATAGAATTTGGATGGTCCCAAGCACTGTGTGAGGTCTGGCCATTATGCAGCTCACAATTTCTTTGTAATATTTCTTTCCCGAGTAGTTTTTCTTTGCTTGGCCTTGTGAACTGTCCTCCTACACATGTGCAGCTTAGTATTCAACAAATGACCCAGAAAACCTCTGTTCAAATTTCCTGAGTTCTTCTTTTCAGGGTTTTCTTCTCTCCATGACTCTGACCCAGAAATTCTCTGCATCAGTTCTCTGGAACTCCAGTCTCTGCCCCATCAGTTCAGTGAGACTGCTGGGACTTGGCTAGGCTTCACCTGTGCCACAGTCCAGAAAGGGCCTCCAGGCCCAAATTCAAGGCAATCACGGGGCTCACATAGTTCGCTTCCCTTATTTCAGGAATTGCAATTTTGTACTGCCTATTGTCTGAAATTCACTAAGTCATAAATTTTTCCAGAGTTTTAGCTGTTTACATTGGGAAGGCTACTCTGTTAACAATGAACTTTATGACTTTTTAAATACTTTTTAATAAGTTCCAAGAAATTTTATTTTTTTTAAATAATTAGACATTTTATTATGCTTTTTCCAAAAAATCATCTTAATATGCAAGTTTGAGATGCAAATCACCAATAAGAGTTGAATGCAGTTAATGCAATCAAGTCAACTTCTGAAATGTATCTCCATGAATCAGTTCCAGAAAATAGTTAATGTTAAGTTTTATATCAGAGGTCAAAATGTATACAGCAATGACCTGTATGTCCAACAATAAGACTATGTCTAAGAGACATAAAGAAAACTGGAAAGTCAAAAAATATGACTTCAATATTTATATTTATAGATTTTTTGCATAATCCATATTACATATAATATATATTACTGTTTATATCTGATGAAAAATTAAATCATGTAAGCCTGACATTTATAATAGTCAGCTAACATCTAATATTAAAATAAAGCTTGTCTTCTTTCCTTGTTTGTACATCTGCCTCTCCCATTCCACAGTACTTTTCCCTGAGTCCCTGTTCTCTTTCTGACTATGATTTCATGATTGCCATATAGTGATATTCCCCTAATTTTTATGTATGTCCCCTCCTTTCCCTCAAGTTTTAATTTCATATTTCCATCTGCCTATATTTAGATTACTTCAATGTTTCCTCATATTCAATATATACAAACTCAATTTTTTCTGCTCACAAAGAAGCACTGCTTCCCATTTACCTAATTCTTCTTAGTGATATTTTTCCTATCTCTTAGTTTTATAATATTAATTTTTGCACTGATTCTTCTCTCTCCTTCACATTAAATCTTTTCTTGACTCCTTTGGATAACACTTCTTATATACAAGTGGTTATTTCTACTCCTGCTTGTGGAAGACTTATTACATTGAGAGTCCCGAATAAATGGCTTCCCTGCATTCACGCCCTTTGCCCTGTATTCCCTCCTATTCTGACGCCATCTCTTACCACCATGTTACTGAATTTCTGAGCTTTACATGTGATAGACACCTTGGACTGACTACATCATTAGTCATTCTATCATCCTTTTAGAGTAAAGAAGCTGAAAAAGTATAAAACTACATTTTCTGTACTTCCTTGATGCTAGGGTTCTGAATATGTTGTTGACTTAGAAATAAACGCACTCACAAAAACTGAATTAGTTGAAACTGAATCACACAGTGAGACTGGACAACACAGGGCATATATCTGGCTGTTGTACCCTGTAGCAGGACTGTTTTATGGACGCTGTGTCTGTAGTAGTAGCTCCTTGAGTCAGCAGGCAGCTTCCTGGTCATGACAGCAAAGGCAGCAATTCCTTTGGAGCCTATTCCTATTCAGCTGGGTAGTTGCGGAGGTCATTCATGAAAGTACGGCCTAGTCTCTTCTTCAACTACTCCATAGCTATTCATGTATCCTTTTCTGCTTAAATTGGCTGGAGTGAATTCTGTTATCCATTGTTAAGAATGCTGATGAACAGTTTCCTTGCCTTTAAACAAGGATACTAATATCTTGAAGGGTTACTAAAAGGATTGAATGGGACAATTCGGGTAAAGCATAACACATATTGCCTGCCAAAAACTAGTTCTTGTTGTTGTGTTATTGTTACTCTTATTCTAAAGTGGCTTAACAATCAGAATGCCTGGGTCTGAATTATGGCTCTTAGCATATGTTCTTTCTGCAACCTTGGTCAAGTTGCTTGACTGCTCTAAGGCTTGACTTCTTTATCTATAAACTAGGTAAATAATATAACTACTTCATGTATTTTGGTAAAAATTAAGTGAGAATATGTAAATAAAATTTTCTTTTCTGTGTTTTGTTATTTTCCACACAAATCTGATTCCATCAAACTAATTTCCCATATTGCTTCCTATTTTTAATGCCATGACCTTACCTTGTTTCCTCAGAATTCTGAGCACACTTTTTAAAACTAACACCCAGCGCCTCAACATTATGTATTCTCTCCTTTTCAATTCAAATCCATTTTTCAAGCTGTTCCTTTTTCATGAAATCTTTTCAGGGACTTGCAACCTACCTTGATCACTTCCTTGATCTTGGAGCTCCTACAAACGGCACCATGCATTTTAACACTTCACTGGTTTTTTTCCACTAGTAAATGTGCCTTATTTCTTTCTCAAATGGATTTTTAGCTCCTTGAGATCAGTAACAACTACCTTTTAAAAATACATCTACAGAGCTCTTACAAGGGTTCACCATTTAACAGTCACTTGAAAAACTGCTGACTAGATGATTTACCATGACACTGATTGAATTCAAGTAGATTATATAATATTTTGGAATATGTTATTAAATATAGAGAACTTAGACGTAAGAACTTGGTTAAAAGCATTTAATATTATATAAATTTCTCTTATTTTTTCTCTTTATCAAAACATTTCTGTCTCTGATTTCCTTTATTTGTGTTTAATTCTAACCACAGAAAGAATAGTATTAAGTGAGCTGAGAAAGTGAACACATAATATGCCACTGTCAACATTAGAACATGGGAATGACTTCTGTTTCTTAGACACATTTGTCAGCAGTGACATAAGAGTTTGCACAGATAAAAGAGCATTGTTTTCAACCTTGGTTGCACACTGGAATCATCTGGAGAACTTTAACAATACCAATACCTGCGTCTTAACCCCACAGACCTCCATTTAATTGGACTGGCATATGGCTTGGCAACAGAATATTTAAAGTTAGCCACATGAGTGTCATGAGCAATTAGGAATAAGAACCACTGGTCAGAGGCTGTTCTCCATTTATCATCCTCTCCTGTTCACTTTTCTCTCACTGCTTTGCTTTAGGAACACACTGCCTTCTTGGAGAGGTTTAAGGCCATTCCTTTGCCATCACTAGTGACACCTGTGGCACATATATACCAGTAAGGATGATAAAATGGCATTATTTTGAAAACTATTTTCTGAAAATATCTTTCTGTAATTTCAGCAGGCAGCAACAGTATTCATGTACGTTAGAAATAAGGTAACGACTAAAATATCAGCCTGGCAAAAAGAGAGGGGAGGAGAAAGGGAAAGAAAAGTCTACAGCTGCATTAACTATAAATGAAAGTTACAGTGTCAAGTTATATGTACCTGATTGATGGCGCCCAGATCATCAGCGAAGCTGTTTACTTCTGACAGAAGCAGAGATATTATAGATTTTCTCAACAAGCTGCAACTTCCCAGGGTTACCAGACTCTGAGAGACATAATGCTGCACCTGAAACTAAAGATCAAAATGAGTAGATTTCTATTTTCTATCAAATTAGCTCAAAATATATTTAATGGGCACTTTCTAAAATTTACTATTGAGCTCCATGCTGCAGGGAGTACAAAAAGTGTCAACATAATTCTGGGTCAGTCTCAAGCAAAACTGTGAAACAGACAGATTATCATAATAGAAGTAATGAAATTTTATAGCAGTTAATATTTTGAAATGTGTGACAAGGTGCTAAAATGGAAGTTTTAGCTGAAGAACCAAAAGATCATTATCATTTAGATAAGAGTACATACAGAATGAATCAAGATGATAAAACAGGGCTTCCCTGGTGGCGCAGTGGTTGAGAGTCCGCCTGCCAATGCAGGGGACATGGGTTCGTGCCCCAGTCCGGGAAGATCCCACATGCCACGGAGCGGCTGTGCCCGTGAGCCATGGCCACTGAGCCTGCGCGTCCGGAGCCTGGGCTCCGCGACGGGAGAGGCCACGACAGTGAGAGGCCCGCGTACGGCAAAAAAAACCAAGATGATAAAACAAGACTCTCAAGCCCTTACCCACTAAATATATTGGGTGGGCCAAAAAATGCCTTCGTTTTTTTAAGTAAAAATAAAAGACACAGCTTTCCTTTTCGCCAAGAACTTCACTGAACAACGTATTCACCCTTTTGCTCCACTACCTTCTGCCATTTTTCAGGCAACTTCATAATTCCATCTATCCAAAACTTTTAATCTTTTTGAGCAAAGAACTGTTCCAGGTACCTTTTACAGTCTTCCAGGGAATGGAAATTTTTTCCATTAAGAGAATTTTGTAAAGACCTAAATCAATGGAAATCTGAAGGTGCAATGTCTGGTGAATACGGTGGATGAATCAGAGCTTCCCAGCCAAGCTGTAACAATTTTTGCCTGGTCATCAAAGAAACGTGTAGTCTTGCGTTATCTTGATGGAAGATTATGCGTTTTCTGTTGACTAATTCTGGACACTTTTCATTGAGTGCAGCTTTCAGTTGGTCTAACTGGGAGCAATACTTGTTGGAATTAATTAATTGTTTGGTTTTCTGGAAGAAGCTCATAATAGAGGACTCCCTTCCAATCCCACCATATACACAGCATCACCTTCTCTGGATGAAGACCTGCCTTTGGTATAGTTGGTGGTGATTCATTTCACTTGCCCCACGATCTCTTCTGTGCCACACAGTTGTACAGTATCCACTTTTCATTGCCTGTCACAATTTGTTTTTAAAATGGAACGTTTTCATTACATTTCAGTAGAGAATCGCATGGGAGATATGGTCAAGAAGGTTTTGTTCACTTAACTTATGTGGAACCCAAACATCAAAGCGATTCACATAACCAAGCTTGTGCAAATGATTTTCACGCTTGATTTGGATAAGTCGGATTTGAGTATGTCGGCTATCTCCCGTGTGGTATAACGTCTCAATTACTGTTTTGATTTGATCGCTATCAACTTCAACTGGTCTACCCGACCGTGGAGCAGCATCCAGCGAGAAATCTCCAGCAAGAAACTTCGCAAACCACTTTAGACACGTTCAATCAGTCACAGCACCTTCTCCACACACTGCACAAATCTTTTTGTGTGTTTCTGTTGCATTTCTACCTTTCTTGAAATAATAACGCATAATATGCCAAACTGTTGCTTTTTATTCTTCCATCTTCAATATTTAAATGGATACACAAAAATTCACCAATTTTGATGTCTTTTTTTTTTTTAAAGCACGCTGATATGACAGCTGTCACATACAGTCTTAACAACATTGTTTCGAATGAAGTTAAAGACAACTAAGTGCTACTAAAGCCATCTAACGGAAAAAAATCAAACGAACCTTTTGGCCCACCCAATAGATACGGAGATACAGAGGCAGAGGTGGATAAACAGGGTAAGAGGAAAAAGTTTGAAGACGTTTTTGAGGGGAGTCCCACCTCCACGTTGCAGAGGGACAGGTGTGGGTGTGGGCGTGGGTGTTTATTCTCCACTAGTCAAAAGTCTAAAGTCATGGGGCTTCCCTGCTGGTGCAGTGGTTGAGAGTCCGCCTGCCTATGCAGGGGACATGGGTTCGTGCCCCGGTCCGGGAAGATCCCACATGCCGCGGAGCGGCTGGGCCCGTGAGTCATGGCCGCTGAGCCTGCGCGTCCGGAGCCTGTGCTCCGCAACGGGAGAGGCCACAACAGTGAGAGTCCCGCGTATTGGAAAAAAAAAAAAAAAAAAAGTCTAAAGTCACAATGTTTTAGAGTGAGGAGAAAGAAATGTGGGACTCTGAATTTTCATCTAGAGGCAGCAAAAGATTTCGTCATTAAATAAATTTCAAAGGATTGTGGGAGACAATAAACTATATCCCCTATAGTTAGTAGGAGAAAGGCCATTTGATTATAATTCACATCAAGTTGCATATAACTCATATCTGGAATTTCATTAAATCTTTCCTTTAATATATCTGGGACAAAGGAGGCTTCATGGAATATCTCAGAACACAGAAACAGCATCTGCCTTGCCATTGTTCTCTATGGGCTTAAAATCAGATTGAGGAGACACTGCTTTTATATGTAAAATGTTTAAATGACAATGCTTAAATAACTAATGCCATATGAAACTAGGAAATGCCATCTGTGTCCTTTACGATGTATACTTAATATAGATATTTCTCAAACTAACATTTTAATAGTATACTTTAACTTTAAAAGTTAATCAGTGACACTAAGAAAGTGAATGGATTATAGACTTCAAAAGAAATTTCTATTATAAATCTGGACACGCATAACTAGTTGTTAATAATTTTTGAAATCAACTTATCAAATTTAAAACTAAAACCACATCAATTTATTATCATAGAAAATCATAGTTATTTATCATTGTTATTTCCTAACAATGTAATTAGCGAAGACTCCCATCTTTTGTAACTCTCCAGTATGACTTATTAGATGTCACATGTCTTACAACATTTTAATTTGTACCTGAAAAAACAGTACTTTTACCTAAGTCCTAAAAAACTTCGGTTGAGTATTTCACTGATGCTTTAATTGTTTATTTATCTTTTTTCCTCAATATTTAATCTTTAGGAGATAACTTAAAGAGAAGAAAAATTTCACCATAAACTGAAAGGGACTTTACAGAATGGGGATGAAATGAAAATGTGACAGGGTAGGCTAGACTCTGGAGCCCAACACCGCCTGAGTCAAATCCCAACTCCATGCTTACTAACTTGTACTAACAACTGACTTAACATTTTATGTCTCAGCTTACACATCTGCAAAACAGTGTCTGGGACAGCACCCACTACATAGAGTCGTGCATATTAAGTTAGACAGCAAAACTGATTAACATAGGGTCAAGCCCCTAGCAAGTGCCCAATAAGTGTTAAATGTTATAATGTAGGATAATAAGGTAAAAGCATTGAAGGTTATACGTGTAATTCATTGACCCTTAAGAAGTTAAATACTAGAAATAAAATCCATTTGTCTAGAGTTAAGACGGTCCTTTTAGAGGACATTGCTGAGAAGGAAATTTCACCACAAAGAGATTTTCCACAATACAGCTATGAACTGTGACTGTCTCCCCAGTATGACTGAGGTTCAAATGAGAGCAGACTAAGTATAGAGCCATTAAGGTGATTTAAAATTCTGTGAATATTATTATAAAATGGCCTCTCTTCTTCCTTACATTTTAATTGTCACTTGCCCTTTTGTAAATGCAGTGGAACTTTGAGAGAGGCTGACATGGAGGCCTGGGCTCACATTATGCATGCGGCAACTGCAGCGGAAACCATGGAAGGACCTGCCAACACCCACGCCATCATTTTCTACTCTAGCACATCTTTCTGCATTTCAGGGACAGAGGAGCTAGAAATAAATTTCCCCAGATTCCTCTGCAGTTAGGACTTTGGATGAGGTTTGAGTTCTGCCAATCAGAGCACTCATTTGAGAACCGGATTTAGCAGTGCATTACGGAAGAAGAGAAGCGGGCTCAGGGCATGCGTTTTGCTAGCGCAGACTGTAGCAGAGGCGGCACAGTTCTGGCTTATCCTGCAGCTGGTTCAGAGACTTCCTGCATTTCCAGGTTCTTAATCCTAGTAGAAGCAGCGGGATGCTATCTTGGTGACCCACTGGTTTAGGGAGTCATTGCTGTAAACTCAGTCTTCCCAAATGTGCTTGGATCTATATATCCACCTGGAAGATTCACAGAGCTCCGTGCCACATTGAAGTCTTGAAATATTCAGGGGTGGAAATTCCTACCACATGCCCAATAAATTTGCCTATCTGACCTGTTCAGGACATTGAAGGATCTTGGAGAATAACAGTGAATTATCACAAAATTCATCGGGTGGTGTTTGTAATTACACAGTGCTAATTCCTGTTCCAGATGTAGCTCCCTGCCTCTGATGCATATTAGACAGGTCTTGATCTGGGGGTTTGCATTCACCTAGGAGACAGCAGGGCACTTTTCCTGTCCTATTAAGGCTATGTCAACTTGCTGGCTCTGGGCCATTATTTAATAGTTCATAGGATTCTGAACATTGAAACGTTCCACAGGATATCGAGCCAGTGCACTGTACTGATGACATCATGCTGATATGGCAGGGGTTTTGAGGGCCCCGGTAAATCACATGCATTCCAGAGAGGGAACCCCAGAATTCAGGTGCCTGACACACTTGGGCAGTTTCTGGGTCTTAGGCATGTTGGAATACACCCCTAAAGTGAAAAACATGTTGCTTTAGATGTACTTACTATCACTAATAAACAGATACAATGCTTGATGGGTCTCTGGATATTTGAGGCAACATATATTTCTTTGGTTTTCTACACAGATGCATATATTGAGCAACCACAAGGCTGTGAACTTTGAGAAGGGCCCAGAGGAGCATATTAAGATCTCTAGCTGGTCTACGTTGGGGAACAACAGGCTCTGCCACATGGACCTTATGACCAGTAAGAGCCAATATTCCTGGAGCTAATCAGTATACCTGTAGCTGACCCTAATGAGACAATCACAAGGGGGGGGGCACTTGGGTTTGGGAAGAATGTCATAACTTTCTTGACAAGTAAATATTACCCTTTATAGAAAAAAGAAAAACTCCTTGCTTATGCTATTTGGCCCCAGTAATGACTGAATGAGTGCCTGATAGTGGGACACCAAGTGACTATACGCCCAGAGCTGCTCATCTGAACTGGGTGTTACCTAAGGTTAGGTATACACAGCAGTACTCCATCATCAAGTAGTTGTACTAGATACAAAATTGGGATCAAGCGGGAACTGAAAACAGAAGTAAATTTTCCTTGAACAGTTAGTTCCAACTAGAATACCACTTCTTATAAGGTTGAGTGATAGGAAACTTATGTTCTAAACCAGTGACCGATATCCGACGCTCTTTCTCCCACGTCCAGAATATACAGGTTCAGGAGCCAAGGTATGAAAGTCGGACTGGGAACTCTCAATATTACATCTAATGATTTATTGGCAAAGTGTTATTCCCATCCTTGTGGCATTGGATTTTGTCTTAGAGGTCTACATAACCGAGTGAAAATGGTTCCGACCAAAGGACCGAACAATGGCTTCGTGAACTGGAAGCTGAGATTTCCACCTAGCTACACGGATTTCTTTATGCCACTGTACCAATGGCAAAAAAGAAGTTCCTGTGTTGGCTGGTGCAACTGACCTCTATGGTGGAGGAAAACAGGCATTTACAATGCCATGTCAGCAGGGAAGATTACATCTGGAAGCCAGGGATTGCCCTCTATTTCTGACACGTCCAAGTGGCAGAAATAAATAGGATACTACAGCAATCTCATGAGGCAAGATGACCAAAAGGTCAGATCCTCCAGGGATGAAACTCTGGGTAAGCCAACTAAGTGAGGTTCTGGCTGACGGCAAAGGGAGAATGTAATTGGCAGTGGAGGAAGAAAATCAATACAAATTATGGAATTATAACCAGTTACAGAACCGAAGGCCATGATGGGTTACTTTATTCCTTCTTTGTGGGTGTTTATTTTATAATTTAGTCCATGAATTACAAAGTATCAAACTAGAATTGTGACTGAACTAGCATAGGGATGATCATCACATCACACTATATCACACGAAAAGATCGAGATTGAATCCTTCCTTTTGATAAGAGGTCTATAGATTTTTGTTTCTATAGAGCACTGGTGCATTATGTTTTCACAGCACGTTGCTGTTGCTACTGAGATTTGGTGGAAGTTTGAATATGGGAAAAAGGGAGTATATGAACACTGAATAATTAGAGGAGCAGTCCACAGCAGGTAGACTGGGATCACCACTCAAATATTCTTCAAGCATGCTTCCAGTGCTAAAGAGGCTAAAACTCTCTTTTAGGGAGGGTTCTGGATATAATGTAAATGTTTGTAGTAAGTCGATCTTATGTAAGACATAGTCAGAATTACTTGAGGTGAAAGGCAGGTTGCGGGCATCCTTTTTTTTTTTTTTTTTTTTTAAAGAAGATGTTGGGGGTTGGAGTTTATTAATTAATTAATTTATTTTTTGCTGTGTTGGGTCTTCGTTTCTGTGCGAGGGCTTTCTCTAGTTGTGGCAAGCGGGGGCCGCTCTTCATCGTGGTGCGCGGGCCTCTCACTATCACGGCCTCTCTTGTTGTGGAGCACAGGCTCCAGACACACAGGTTCAGTAGTTGTGGATCACGGGCCTAGTTGCTCCGCGGCATGTGGGATCCTCCCAAACCAGGGCTCGAACCCGTGTCCCCTGCATTAGCAGGCAGATTCTCAACCACTGCGCCAGCAGGGAAGCCCCAGGGCATCCCTTTTGAATGATGATATGGTTCCTAGAAGATGCAGCAGGATTCTGGAACAGATGGCAGAAGTGTTCCTGATTCGGGAGATTCCTGATGATGACAGAAGTGCTATCGGTCTGGGACTGGCAGCTTTGGTAACTTCTATCTCTGTGCTGCCTCGATCATGGCAGAAGCAGCAGCAACCCTGATTCTGTGGTGTGGTTTACAAGAAGAGATTTTAAGACAAATTTCAGAACTGTGCTTAATGTGAGCACTGATCCCAAAGATACAAGTTCAGTAGAGAAAGAGAAAAGAGTAAAAAGAACCAAGCAGAGATTCAAGAACATGTGAAATAAAAACTCAAGGCAGATGAGCTCAGGAGCAGAATGAAGATGATTGAGGAAAGAGTCTATGTACTTGAATACAGGTCAGTAGAATTTATGCAGCCTGAGGAATGAACAGAATCTCAGGGGCGCATGGGACAATATACACAGGTCTATCAAGTGTAATTGGGATCCAGAAGGAGAAATGGGTCAGAAAAGGCAGGAAATGTTTGAACAAATAATGGCTGAAAACTCCCTGAATTTGGCCAAAGACATACATTAAAGAATCTCATTGAACCCAAGCAATAAATATAAAAAGAAAAAATAAAGCCTAGGCATATCAGAGCCAAACCCTTAAAACTGTGGATAAAGAGACAAAGTTGAGAGCAATCAGAGAAAAATGACACCTTACAGGGCACATAATACAAATAACTGTGGACTTCCCATCAGAAACTAGGGTGGTTTGAAAAGACTAGATTATTATCTTTAAATTGCTGGAAAAAAAAGAAATGTCAACCTAGTATTCTATATCCAGCAAAAAATCCTTCAAGAATAAAGGTAAAATAGATATTTTCAGATAAAAAGTAAGAAAATAGGTAACCAACAGAGCCACAGTATAAGAAATGCTAAGATAAATTACTTTTATGCTTAGTAGAAATGATACTAGTGGAAAATTTGAATCTTCATGAAGAAACGAAGGGCATCAAAAATGGTAACTATTTGGGTAAATGTAAAAGTTTATTTTCCCCTTAATTTCTTCAAAATACAAGTAAAAATATATACAATATTGTCTTGGATGTGGATTAATATATGTGACAATTATAGCATAAGAAATAAGGGCACGAGCCAATGGTCAATTTATCGCCTCTCAGCTCCAAATTCACCCTTCAATATATGATCAGCGACAACAGCATTCTTTTAAATATCTCTCCTTTACATGAGCAACACAGCAGGTTTCTCAGCAGAGGATACTGAGAAAGGATTAACTGCAGGAGAAAGAAGGTTTCCTGCTGTTTCTGGCTGCTGCACAGCGGGCCAGTGGCGTGGATGGGAGGACATCTGGTGGAGCTCAGCCCCAGCTGCCCATCCAGAACATCAGGTCCCCTGAAGACCTTGCAAGCTCACCCTAGCCTGGCGATAATCCTCCCATAACCCTCTCTCCACAGAAACCAGCAGCCTGAAGTCCTCCTGCCCTGGATGCCTGCTGCAGGCATCAGGGTGGCTCGTCTGCAGCCCAGAAGGTTCCTGCCAAGCTGACCCTTCCTCTGTGGCTTTCCTGTGACCTGGAGGGTTTCCTCTGAGCCCCCACTACCTGTGTACACTCACTCCACTAATTGCTGACCACCTGAATCCTACTGTGTGAAAATACAACATATCGACACTTGTGTAATACAGCTGAAGATGCTCTTGGAGGCAAATTTAGGGGGGAAGCACGGGAAGAAAAGCCTAAATCAAAGTAACTGATCGTTCACTATTTCTTACCTTCATTCATCTGGAAAGCAGAAGCTAAGTTGCCTTTGAAGGTCTTAGAGATTATATTGCCCACCTCTCATCAGCCAACAATGACTTTTGCAATTTGATCTTTTTTTTTTTTTTGGATAACAGCTCTCCATTTGCCACCCTCCCCCAACAGCCCCTGGCAACCACTAATCTACATTCTGTCTCTACTCTGTCTCTATAGATTTACCTATCTGGACATTTCACGTAATAGAATGATACTACACGTGGTGTTCGTGTCTGGCTTGTGCCATTTAGAATATTTTTTCGAAGTTCATAAATTCTGTAGCATGTATCAGTATGCCATTCTTTTTAATGGCCAAATAATAGTCCATTGTATTTATGAATATACCATTTTTGTTTATCCACCCATCAACTGACGGACATTTGGGTTCTTTCCACTTTTTGGCTATTAGGAATATTGCTGCTATGAACATTCACGTACATGTTTTTAGATAGATACATGTTTCAACTCTCTTGAACACACACCTAGGAGTGGAACTGCTCAGTAACATGATAACTCTATATTTAACTTTTTGAGGAAATGCCAAACTGTTTTTCAAAGTGACTACACCATCTTGTATTCCCACCAGCAATGTACAGTGATGAGTTTCTCCACATCTTTGTTATATCCTCATCAACACCTGCTATCTTTTTTATTTTAGCGATCCTACTGGATGCGAAATAGTATCTCACTGTGCTTTTGGTTTGTACTTCCCTTGAGGACTAATGCTTCTGAGCATCTTTTCATGTTGTTTATTGGCCATCTGTATATTTCCTTTGCAGAAATATCTACTCAACTCATTTGCCTATTTTTATTGGTTTATTTATCTTTTTTTATTATTGAGTTTTAAGAGTTCCTTATATAGTCTGGATATAGGTCCCATATCAGACATATGACTTGCAAAAATTTTCTCCCATTCTGTGAGATGTCTGTCTATTTTCCTGTTATCACTAATAGCACAAAAGTTTATTTATTTATTTTCTTTTGGCATCTCTGTGTTTCACATCTAAGAAACAAGTGCCTAGCCCTAGGTCAGAAATAATTACTCCTATGTTTGCTCCTCAGAATTCACAGTTTTAGTTCTTTAACCTATGATCCGTTTTGAGTTAGTTTTGGTATATGGTCCATTTGCATGTGGATATCCAGTTCTTCCAGGACCATTTGTTGAAAAAACTATTTTTACCACACTGAATTGCTTTAGTACCCTTGCTGAAATCAACTGTCTACAAATTTAAGGGTTTACTGACAGATCCTCAATTCTATTACATTAATATATATACATATCCTTAACCCTTACTCTTTGCTATAGATTTGTATTTAGGACATGTGAATCCTCCAACTTTGTTCTCCTTTTTGAAGATTATTTTTGTTATTCTGGGTCCTTTTTTTTTTTTTTTTTTGCAGTACGCGGGCCTCTCACTGTTGCGGCCTCTCCCGCTGCGGAGCACAGGCTCCGGACGCGCATCAGAGGCCATGGCTCACGGGCCCAGCCGCTCCATGGCACGTGGGCTCCTCCTGGACCGGGGCACGAACCTGTGTCCCCTGCATCGGCAGGCGGACTCTCAGCCACTGCGCCACCAGGGAAGCCCTCTGGGTCCTTTTTATTTCCATGTGAACTATAGTGTCAGCTTGTCAATTTCTGCAAAAAAATGTGGCTGGGATTTTAATAGGGATTGTGTGGAATCTCTAGATCAATTTGGGGAATATTACCATCTTAATAATATAATCCCTGAACATGAAATATTTTTCTCTTTGATTTCTTTCAACAATGTCTGGTAGTTTTTAGCAAGGATATCTTGTACTTCTCTTGATAATTTATTCCTAAGTATTTTGTTATTTTCATACTAATATAAACAGAATTATCTTAATTTCATTTTAGAATCAAATCACTTTTTGAGTATGTATTTTATATATAACTTCCCTTAATATATATTTTTCTTAAACATGTGCAAGAAACAACTAAATTATCAATACATTCTTCCTATAGTATATAAGATAAATCAATAAACCTAAGAATTGTGGGTGGAAAGCAAAAAAAAAATTACATACAGCATCTCCTTTGGTTCCCTTTTTGCTTCAAAAATATTAACTTCAGCCATTAAAGATAGGAAATGAAATTTGTAACAGAATTATATCATCAAAGTGGTATTGCTGTGTAGCATTTTCATGAATATTTGGGATATACAATACTATGGATTCTGTAATCATCTCTATATTCTCTAAAATGTCCATCACATAACTTCTCAGGAGGCTCCCATAACTTGGGGTATAACTTGCCTATCCCTCTGCTGCTACTATAGCTACTACTAAGATACTTAGAACTATTACTACTACTATCCCCACCTCTGAGAGGTGAGATAATCTGGTCACTAAGAGTTCAGACTCTGAAGCCAGACGCCTGTTCAAAACTTGACTCTGCAAAGTACTCCCTATGGGACCATTGGGAAGTTACCACACTTCTCTTCACCTCAGTTTTCTCACTTGTAAAAGGGGGATAAGAGGAGTTAAAATTTCATAGGCTTGTTTTGAAAAATAGATGAGTTAATATACATAGGTACTTGTAACAGTGCTTGGCACATAGAAATGCCCAATAAATGTCAGCTATTTTCAACTCCAAGAAAAGAAGATAACAAAATGGAAGTATGGAGATGTCTTTTTTTTTCATCTCACCTGCAGCTTTATGAAGCACTTACATCTCCTCTACCCTATTTCTTCTCTCAAGGAGGAGAAGTGCAGGAATGACTGGGTTCTGGACTGAAGTGCCAAAGAAGGAACAGGTTGGGTAAAGAAATAACAGGATCTGTGCCTTTGGCTCTAGCTCTCAGGGAACATCATCTCTTTGTGACTGCAGTGATAAGAGACTCTCAGAGGGTGCCTATCTCCTGACTAAGAGTACACCCCAGTTAAAAAAAAAAAGAAGGCGGCTTCCCTGGTGGCGCAGTGGTTGAGAGTCCGCCTGCTGATGCAGGGGACACGGGTTTGTGCCCCGGTCCGGGAGGATCCCACACGCCATGGAGCGGCTGGGCCCGTGAGCCATGGCCGCTGAGCCTGCGCTCCGCAACGGGAGAGGCCACAATAGTGAGAGGCCCGCGTACCGCAAAAAAAAAAAAAAAAAGAAGGGAAAAAGGGTGACAGGAGGAACACAGTATGGCCAAGAATGCCTAGATCAAGCACTATTGTTGACTAGAGATATGCACATATGCCTGATGCAGGTACATCCCAGTCCTTTAAGGCAACGTTACAGGTAGGCCTTAATTATAGTAGGGCTTTTGCTCTAAAGACAGTGCATAGGTCTGTGGGCAGAATTCTGGAAATCTTCTCCTCAGAGGCGCCACTAAGGAGAAATCTACAAACTAGAGCTTAGCAGGTTTCCAGAGGAGAGACCTAGTGTTGGATAACACTGGTCGGCAGGAGGGATAACTCCAACGAAGTGTGTTTAGAAAGACAGTAATAGTAGACAAGTTCAGACCTTGTCAGAAGAACAGCAAGAAGTGACAGGCACCCTGGCAATCAAGTTCAGTACAAGAGAGAAGGGTCTGAGCAGAGGTCGTGTTTGAAAATCCATGATCAGCTGTACACTGCAGGATCTCAGTGTTGAGGATAAAGTAAGAAATTGGGAAGGCTGACAATGCAGGGAACCAAGCAGAGAGAAATAAGACAGGAACTCAGTTCCCATGCCTGCCAGACATGGGCAAAGCACAAAATATGCTTACTGGGATTAGAATGGGAGGTCTGCAGTTCTAGAAGCACTACTGATTTGCGATGAAATTATCCAGGGCTCCTCGAATCCTCGCCATGGAACAGCCGGGAGCCCAGGGCTTGAGGAAGAGTTAAGCACACAGATATGGGTCAACTGACTGCTGGGGAAATAGGTAGAAGGGGCAAAGTCCCACTATGTGAAGATACTCAAATACTTCGTGTATCACGGAGCTTCAAAATAAAGCAAGGCTTTAAAAACAATCAAAAGGTAGGCAAACGTTTGATTAAGTTTAGGGCAAGGAGTAAAAAATGTAAAAAATGGTGGTACAGGGCTAACAGATGACCCCAAAAAACCCATTTTTCCCATTCAAAGGGATGATCTTCAAACTGGAGATAATAAAAAACAGTATAAATAGAAGATAATATAATGCAGAATTAGAAGTTCAAATTCAGTGATTACTGGGTAAAGCAGATCTAAGTGCTTTGTAAAGCTGCAGATGTGATGAAAAAAAAGACATACTGTGAGAACTGAACTACTTGAACTGAGCTCAAAGTTTAAAGAATTTTATCCTAAAGTACACAAGGTACTTGTAAATGTGACGGATGATATATTCATGATAACTGTTGAGAAATCAGAAAAAAAGGCCCTAAGGAATAGAAATGGGCAAGTGACACATGGATTTAAAAAAAAATATGAGAGTAGACGTCTTGATTCATAGAATAATACATATGTGGATACTGGGACAATTCTAGACATTACTATGCAGAAAATTTTTGACAACTAAGAGAAGCATACAGAGTCCAGGAGAAAAGTGCATCAGTTAATAAATGTCAGGCACACTAACCTTAATCCCTGTCCTGTTATGATAGAGTTGGTATACTCAATCAAAAGAAGTCCCAGACGTAGAATGTATTGATTTCAACAAAGGCTCTGAGCAAGCCTTTAGGATTTCTTGTGGTTATAATAGGGGCCCTATGAGTTTCAGGCTGGTTGAATGAACTGCATATGAATTGCATGTGTGGATTGTAACTGCAGGGGCTCCTCTAACATCATGCCACAGTATTTGGTCCTTTGGTCACATTTTTAATGAATAATTTGAACAAAATCTTGCAAATCAAAATTTAAACTATGCAATACTGGAAGAGACAGCTAGTGCTGTGATAGCAAAATCAAAATTCAAATGAACTCCCTCAGCTACAATAACTAGCCCTAATTAAGTGAAATTTAATAGGGATATGTGAAAAGTTATGTTTATTTAAATTCCTATAACTGCTGAAAACAAGAATTGTAGCTAGAGATATTGAAAATATCTTTTTTTAATATGCTAAGTACCTACTCAGGTTGGTGCTAAAGACAATTAACATTCAGAAGAATCCAAAAGGTCCCAAAAGGGAACAGTGGTACCTTCATAAAGGTCTTCATATTTCCTATAAGATTTCTCAAGTAGGCTCAGACATGGGATAGGCAATGACTTGTTAGACTTTGTCATTTTGTTCAAGCCAGTGTGACTGAGAATCTGGAAAGGTGTGGGGCCCTATCCAATAAACTTTAAAACAGCCATCTGCCTATATGCAGATGGCTTATTTATGAAACTTCTCAAAGGCAGCAGATTAACTGAACAAAATTTCATTTCCTTATCACTGGGGACGGTGTGACATTTGAATGGAAGTCAAAAGTAAATAATAATAATAACATGGCATTTTAAACGCCGAAAAGGATCTGAGGGGGTTGTATAAATTCTATGCTTTGTCATTTATTCAAATGGTTCCTATCCTGAGTCACTGACATGTGTTTAAAGATGTACATGCTAGTAAGAGACACATCATATCACACTTCACAAAAGAATAACAGCAAACACGTAAGTGCTAGCAAGTTCACACTGAATTCTGGGAAACAATCTGAAGAAAACAGTTTGAGATCAAAGGTACATAATTATCACTGAATAACCAAACAAGTAGTAGAGATTGGTTATATGGAAGGACTGCCTTGGAAATGCATTAGGATGCTGAACCACGCCTTCTATTTCTATGATATCTATTTGTATAACTCTACTAATGAAGGAAACTAAGTTAAACCAACTAAAAATGTCTATTAGAACAACAAGAACTATGCTAGTTTCTTCTGCCTAAGAATTTAGGCAAAAGAATTGGGATACTCCATTTAGTATCCTGACAACACTGATAATGGCATTCCCCATTTTTAAAAGAATTTGAAAAATGAGGCAATTAAGGCTCAAAAATGTTAAGGTTACACGGTGAGTGGTAGAGTCTAGTACTAGACTTAGACTTGTTTTTCAACTTGAATGCCTATTATCTCTGCTGCCAGTAAAGTAAAACTTACAGGATAACATGGCAACAGAGTAGCAGAAAATAATATCAGTAAAAATACACTGCAACTTATTAAGCTTTTATGTTGCATTATGCACAGTGCTTAGTGTCTATATATCATTTAATCCTCAAAACAATCCTAGGAGGAGGTGTAACCTCAATCTAAATAATAGGAATTCGGTTGAGAGAGAGTAATCTGTTCAAAGTTAGATCAAATACACATTAGAATCAGAATTCTCTTGTGCTCTTAACCATTGCATACCTAAAGCTATCATATTCCAATCTCTCATGGAGGCATAATTAATCCGAAAGCCTCCAAAGAGCATTCATGGAGAATGTTCAACCACTTGCCATATATATATATATATATATATATATATATATATTTTTTTTTTTTTTTTTTTTTTTGGTACGCGGGCCTCTCACTGTTGTGGCCTCTCCCGCTACGGAGCACAGGCTCCGGACGCGCAGGCTCAGCGGCCATGGCTCACGGGCCCAGCAGCTCCGCGGCATGTGGGATCTTCCTGGACTGGGGCACGAACCCGCGTCCCCTGCCTCGGCAGGCAGACTCTCAACCACTGTGCCACCAGGGAAGTCCACTTGCCATATTTTGATAAGAATGTTATTACCACTTTGAATTAAAGATACAATTGCTGGACTATAAAGTATCGATTTCTGTTACTAGACCAACACGGGAAACAAGCTGAACTGTAAGGGAAAAGAGACTCAAATACACAGGTACAGATGGTATCAGCCCTAAATCTGGGTGGACAATGCAGTGATAATTGTTTCCTACTTCCTGAAACATCTAACATTATATTCACCCCTTTATTTCCCTAGTATTCTATAGTTAACATGCATTAATTGTATAAAACAAGAAAACCAAAGTCTATGTAGAACAAAATATATATATTCTAGGGAATGTTACTCCAGGAAAGCTGGGGAAATAAACAGGTATGAAAACCCTCTTCCCATAAATGTTACAAGCACACCTATGAAACTTCTGAAATAACCAAAATATTCAGCAATATAAACTGTAGCTATTAATATAAATCTGTATTATCAGAATGGAGGTGACCACAGTAGTCAAGCAATTTAGAGGTAGAAATGTCCAGAGAATTGACCTCTGGAACTAATCACGGCTTTACACAAACCATATGAAGGGCCCTGCCACCTCCCTAGCCCTCCAGGATCTGAGCAGTGCTGATCTTGGAAGAGAAGCTGTTTTACAAAGATCTTAGAACTTCAGCGCAATAAAAGTGAAGGTAAGCCATCCAAACTCAATCGAAAGTAAATCACAGTAAAACATTTCCAAGGCTCTCACTCATATGAAAAAATATATACTACAAAAGTAAATATGTTGTAGAGTTTAGAGTAAAAGTTACTGCTGCAATTAATTACATAAAATGATTTTTTTTAAACAACTGCATGTGTTAAGATTTTCTATGAGGTAGGAGATTATTCATGAAAATGCCATGATTCTAAACAATAGGACACAACAAAATTAAAGCTATAATAGTCAAAAGTAAATGGTCATACATTCATTCATTCTTTATAGCAAACTTCGACTGAGTGTAGACCTTGTGCAAATGACTGAGCTAGTCCCCACGGTCACTTAGAATTCAACAAAGAATAAAATAAGATTACTTTTGCTTTAGTGGTTACTTCTGCCTATGGTGGGCAAGATAATTTAAAAAGCTTTCAAAATGCAATCCGATTTGATCCTGATGTGAAAGGATTCTTTTCAAAAAGTTTAAAACGTGACTCCTACAAATTTGGAGTGAACACATCAGTGGTGTATTTGTATCATTAATGAGAGTAAATAACATTTGAGGAATTGAGCATTGGCTTTAAAGAAAGAATACTGTAATAAGACTACTAGGTTAGATACAAAACTGGTTAATACCTTACAGAATAAATCCCTAACGTAACTTCCAGGCTAATCTTTTTCTTTTCTTTTTATAAGGTTTGAGAGAGTTTATGCATTTATGCATTAACACAAATGGCTGTGCCTAGTAGGGCTTATCTTTTCAACTGTACAGAATCATTTGCATCTATACTAGACAAGAATCAATATGTTAATACGCAACTTTACAGAGTTAGGGCTCTGATGAAGTACATTCCCAGACATTTCAATACTCCTTGGGTTACCCTATTAGATAAGGCCCTAGTATGTCACTAAGAGGATGATCAGCCAACCTCTTGTCTTATTTCTAGCTCTTGATAATGTATCTTAACACTAGATAGAGCAGTATATGTTAATGCATTGTTGAATTCTTAAGAAAGAAAGAAGGATCCTCAGAGGCCAAAAGACAAAGAGGAAATAAAGAGAAAAAAGATGAAGTCAGACAATTAACTTTTAGAAATGGATAAGCTGGGGCTGCCTTGTCAGTAAACAAGTACTAACAGCACAGAATTCTCAACTAATGACTGGGCACTTCTGATGCAAGTGAAAGCCTGAGATTCCCTAGATTAAGTCTAAAGGGCTAAAGTACTAATGAAAGGCATCCTGGGAAACATCCACTAGCAAAAGAAACTTCCAAATTAGTAATAATAATACCAGCGGAAGAACTAGTAATAATCACCTCTAAGGACGTGCAAAGTCAGCTATGTCTACATGGGGTCTGCAGTTCAAATTTATACTACTGGGTATTCCAGGACCCCAAGCTGAGAAAGTCAGCTAATTTCTTCTGGCAACTAGAAGATGCAAATATAAAAACACTTTTTTTCTAGCTTTACTGAGATATAATTGATATATAATCTTGTGCACGTTTCAGATATATAATTTGATGATTTGATGCACTTACATATTGTGAAATGATTACCACTGTAGGGTTAGTGAATACCTCCATCACCTCACATAATCACCATTTCCTTTTTTGTAGTAAAAGTTTAAGATCTACTCTCTTAGCATCTTTCAAGTATATAATACAATATGATTAACTATAATCACCATGCTGTACATTAGATCTCTAGAACTTGTTCATCTTATAGCTGAAAGTCTGTACCCCCTGACGAACATCTCCCAGTTTCCTCCACCCAACAGCCCTTCATAAACACCATTCTACTCTCTGTTTCTATGAGTTCAGCATTTTTAGAATTCACTTATAAGTGATATCATATGGCATTTGTCTTTCTCTGTCTGACTTATTTCACTTTGCATAATGCCCTCAAGCTCCACCCATGTTGTCAAAAATGGCAGGATTTCCTTCTTTCTTGTGACTGAATAATATTCCATTATATGTATATATGCCACATCATCTTCACCCATCTTCACCCATTCATCTATAGACAGACACTTATGTTGTTTCCTTCCTTATCTTGGCCATTATGAATAATGCTACAGCGAACATAGGAACAAGGATATCTCTTCGAGATCCTGATTTCACTTCCTCTGGATATATAACCAGAAGTGGAATTGCTGGATCATATGGTAGTTCTGATTTTAATTTTTTGAGGAACCTCCATACTATTTTCCCTACTGGCTGTACATTTTACATTCCCACCAAGAGTGCACCAGGGCCCCTTTTCTCTACATCCTCATCAACATTTATCTCTTGCCTTTTTTATGACAGCTGTTCTAACAGGTATAAGGTGATATCTCCTTGTGGTTTTGTTTTGCATTTGCCTGTTGATTTGTGATATTGAGCGTTCTTTCATGTACCTGTTGGTCATGTTTATGCCTTCTTTGGAAAAATGCCTGTTCAGTTCCTCTGCCCATTTTTAAACAGATTGTATGTTTTTTCGTTATTCAGTTGTACAAGTTCTTTATTTTCTCCCATTCTGTAGGTTGCCTTTTCATTTTGGTGATTCTTTCTTTTGCTGTGCAGAAGCTTTGTAGTTTGATGTAGTCCCACTTGTTGAATTTTGCTTTCGTTGCATGTGCTTTGGTGTCATATCCAAAAAAATCACTGCCAAGACCAATGTTAAAGAGCTTCTTCCCTGTTTTCTCCCAGGAATTTTATAGTGTTAGCTCTTATGTTTAAACCTTTAATCCATTTCAAATTAATATTTGTGAGTGGTATAAGATAGGACTAGGGGTCTGATTTCATTTTTCTGCATGTGGTTACACAGTTTTACCAACACAATTTGTTGAAGAAACTATCTTTTCCCCATTGAGTCCTCTTGCCTCCCTTGTCAAATATTAGTTGACCATATATGTGGAGGATTTATTTCAGCTCTGTATTCTGTTCCATTGGTCTCTCTGTCTATTTTTATGTCAGAACCATACTGTTTTAATTACTATAGCTTTGTAGCATGGTTTGGAAATGTGTGATGCCTCCAGCTTTGTAACTTCTTTCTTAGGATTGTTTTGGTTATTTGGGGTCTTTTGTGGTTCCATAAGAATTTTAGGATTGGGGTTTCTATTTCTGTGAAAAATACCATTTGAATTTTAATAGGGATGCCATTCAATCTATAGATAGTTTTGGGTAGTATGGACATTTTAACAACATTAATTTTTTCTGACCCATGAATATAGAATATTTTTCTATTTATTTGTATCTTTAATTTCTTTCCCCAACATCTTTAAGTTTTCAGTGTACAGATTTTTCACTTCCTTGGTTATACTTCTTCCGAACTATTTTTTTGTTAATTAATTTCTGGCTGTGTTGGGTCTTTGTCACTGTGCATGGGCTTTCTCTAGTTGTGGTGAGCAGGGGCTACTCTTCATTGTGGTGCACGGGATTCTCATTGTGGTGGATTCTCTCATTGTGGAGCATGGGCTCTAGGCACACAGGCTTCAGTAGTTGTGGTGTACAGGCTCAGTAGTTATGGCTTGCAGGCTCTAGAGCACAGGCTCAGTAGTTTTGGTGCACGGGCTCAGTTGCTCCGTGGCAGGTGGGATCTTTCCAGACAAGGGCTCAAACCCGTGTCCCTAACATTGGCAGGCAGATTCTTAACCACTGTGCCACCAGGGAAGTCTCCAAACTATTTTATTGTATAATACATTTGGGAGTGTTCCAGCCTCTTCAATTATTTGGAAGACTTTGAGAAAAATTGGCATTAATTCCTTAAACATTTGGTAGAATTCACCAGAGAAACTACTACAAAACCACTCTTGAGGAAAACATTCCCAACTTAGTTCTTCAGGATACACACAGATTAAATTCAAATATGGGCTTATAATAAAAACTGACTAAATAAACTAGAAAATAAGCCATCATCCATTAAACAGCAATAACAACGTAACAAATTTGGATCTCTGAAGACTTCAGACATAACTAGATTTATGAAATATAGGCTATAAAGTAACTATGAATGAAATGATGAGATTTGAAAAAATAAAAGTAATTGAAGCTGAAAAATAAAATATTAAAATTATACACAGTTAATGAGAGAAATAGCAGTTTAGTCACAGTTAAAGGGAAAAGTAGTAAGTTAGAAATGGATATAAAGAAACCATCCAGAATATAGAAGTACAGAAAAGAGAAGATTTTTTTTTGGCCATGACACATGGCTTGTGGGATCTTACTTGCCTGACCAGGGATTGAACCTGGGCCACAGCAGTGAAAGAACTGAGTCCTAACCAGTGGACCACCAAGGTATTCCCAAGAAAGGATGTTTAATATGTGAATAAAGATTAAGAGACATAGAGAATAGAATGACAAGATATATATTTATAGAGTTTTGCTTTTTTTTTAAAGAGAGAAATCTGGACAGGAAACAATATAGGAAAATATAAAGGAAGAAAGTTTTCCAGGCATAAGGAACAACAAGAATTTATAGATAAGGGAAGCATAATGTATACTAACAGAAAAGAACAGACTGACAACATACTTCCTCAATAGCAACAATTAAAGCCATAAGTATTTGGTATATTACCTTCAAGATACCTAGAAATAATTGTGTACCTAGCAGAACTATTCTTCAAGAACAAAGAGAAAATAAGACAATTTTAATGACTAAAACATGATTTCAACACTTAATTGTACTGAAAGGACCTCTGAAGGTTGGACTTAAAGAAAAAGGAAAATGGTCCCAGGAGTCTCTTTTGTTTAGTATTCTGAAGAGGTCTGTTTCCCTTTTCTTATGTCTATTTATTTTAAAGATTTTTTTAGACATACTTTTATATTCATTTTAGCCTGCATCAAAAGAAAGCTTATCCCAATACTGACATTCGTTGGATGTGTTAAGTAAAGCCACACACTGCATAGTGAGAAAAGGGATAACATGGTAAAAAAATAAATAAGGTTTATGCTCTCAGAAAGCTCAGTAAAAAGCAAACACAAACTTAAATAATACATGGAGGAAATAAATGAAGAAAAGAAAATAAGAAAAGCAGGTACATATAAAGGTTAGATATTGTGAAAATCAGACTTTCTTGAAGAAGAAAATAGAACAAATGAATCAGAATAAATTCTCAAAGCTCAAAGTAAATAAATCTTCCTAGAAAAAAAACAAAAGATCAGATATAGGAAACCAAAGGACCTCTTCTTCCAAACAAAATCGATACACTAAAACCAATATCAAGATATATGTAGGAAATATTAAATCCCAGTTAAAAAGAAAGGCCCTTATTATTTCCTTCCTAAGGCAGTTTTTGGATCTCTTTAATGGAGGAAAGCTACCAGCCAATTTCCAGTTCTCGAGCATCACTTAAAAGTATTTCTCACATCGCAGGTTAATGTATTCATAGGGGGAAGACAAGGGCAAAGTGAAGAAAACTCTGGATGGAAAGAACTTGGGGTGATCAATGGTTAAACTTAGCCTTTTGGGGAAGAGCCTGGACTCTAGAGCAGGAGCTCGCACCTCTTCATTCTTTGATCCATGAGTAAAGCTTTCCTTTGCTTCTCAACCGAACTTGGTCTCATTCTACTGACGCAAGCGACACCAGACAGAAGGACCAGCTCAAGAGGATCCCATTAGACCACTGCATTTATTTTTCTCAAGTTTGTTTTTCCCTTCTGAGAAGATCTCTTAACAAGCATGAGCACCAAAAGTACTTGTTTTTGACTTTAGTCTTCACTAGCTCTTTAAAAAAGCCATTATAGGGGAGAGACCTTCAAGATGGTGGAGGAGTAAGATGTGGAGATCACCTTGCTCCCCATAAATACATCAAAGATACATCTACATGTGGAACAACTCCTACAAAACACTTACTGAACACTGGCAGAAGACCTCAGACTTCCCCAAAGGCAAGAAAATCCCCACGTACCTGGGTAGGGCGAAAGGAAAAAACAGAGAGAAAAGAATAGGGACGGGACCAGCACCTCTGGGAGGGACCTGTGAAGGAGGAAAAGTTTCCACACACTAGGAAGCCCCTTCACTGGCGGGGATGGGGGGAAGCTTCGGAGCCACGAAGGAAACGCAGCAACAGGGGTGCAGAGGGCAAAGTGGAGAGATTCCCGCACAAAGGAATGGTGCCGACCAGCACTCACCAGCCTGAGAGGCTTGCCTGATCAACCGCTGGGGCAGGTGGGGGGTGGGAGCTGAGGCTCAGGCTTTGGA
Organism: Monodon monoceros; assembly: GCF_005190385.1. Taxonomy (NCBI): domain Eukaryota; kingdom Metazoa; phylum Chordata; class Mammalia; order Artiodactyla; family Monodontidae; genus Monodon; species Monodon monoceros. Next base: position 12,584,660 of record NW_021703771.1, on the reverse strand, counting down.
GGTCAGACCCCAGGGCGAGGACTGGGGTTGGCTGCATGAACACAGCCTGAAGGGGGCTAGTGCACCACAGCTAGCCAGGAGTGTGGCCGGGAAAGAGTGTGGACCTGTGGAGAAGCAAAAGGCCTTTGTTTTGGGGGTGCGTGAGGAGAAGGGATTCCTTCCCAGTGTGCCCACACTAGCAGAGCACCAACTAAGTGAGCTCCAGAGATGGGTGCGAGCCGCGGCTATCAGCTTAGACCCCAGAGATGGGCATGAAATGCCAAGGCTGCTGCCGCTACCACCAAGAATCCTGTATGCAAGCACAGGTCAATACCCACAACATCCCAGGAGCCTGTGCAGCCCGCCACTGCAAGGGTCCTAGGATCCAGGGACAACTTCCCCGGGAGAACACACAGCGCGCCTCAGGCTACTGCAATGTCACTCCGGCCTCTGTTGCCTCAGGCTTGCCCCGCAGTTCAATTTGACAACTGTAGCCCTCCCTCTCCCTGGCCTGAGTGAGCCAGAGCCGCTGAATCAGCTGCTGCTCTAACCTCCTATCGTCTGGGCAGGTAAGACTCCTGCAGGCAGCCTACATGCAGAGGCGGGGCCAAACCCAAAGCTGAGCCCCAGGAGCTGTGCAAACAAAGAAGAGGAAGGGAAATCTCTCCGTGCAGCCTCCACGCAGACTCAGGAGCAGCAGGCTAAATCCCCACAATCAATCTGATAAACCCTGCATCTGAAGAATACCTGAATAGACAACGAATGTTCCCAAAACTGAGGCGGTAGACTTTGAGAGCAACTGTAGAGTTGGGGTTTGCCTTCTGCATCTGATTTGTTTCTCGCTTTTTATTTATCTTAGTATAGTATTTAGTGCTTATTATCATTGGTGGATTTGTTTATTGATTTGGTTGCTCTCTTCCTTTTTATATATATATATATATATATATATATATATATATATAGTGTTTTTCCTTTTTCTCTTTTTTTGAGTGTGTATGTGTAAGCTTCTTTGTGTGATTTTTGTCTGCACAGGTTTGCTTTTACAAACCTAGGGTTGTCCTAGGTTTCTGTCTGTTCTTTTTTGTTTGTTTCTTTTCTCTCTTCCTTTTCTTCAGAGCAATGTAGCTGGCAGGGTCCTGGTGCTCCAGACCGGTGTCGGGCCTGAGACTTCGAGGTGGGAGGGCCACATCCTGGACACTGGACCACCAGAAACCTCCCAGCCCCACGTAATATCAATCAGTGAGAGCTCTCCCAGAGATCTTTGTCTAAACACAAAGACCCAGCTGCATCCAAGGGCCAGCAAGCTCCAGTGATGAACGCGCCATGCAAAACAACTAAAAAGACAGGAACACAACCACACCCATTAGCAGAGAGGCTGCCTAAAGTCATAGTAAGTTCAAAGAAACTCCAAAACACATCACCAGACATGGCCCTGACCACCAGAAGAACAAGATAAAGTCCACCCAGCAGAACACAGGCACAAACCCACTGGGGGCAGACACCAAAAATAACGGGAACTACGAACTTGCAGCCTGCCAAAAAGGAGATGCCAAAAACAGTAAGTTAAACAAAATGAGAGGACAGATATATATGCAGCAGATGAAGGAGCAAGGTAAAAACCCAATAGAACAAAAAAAATGAAGAGGAAATAGTCAGTCTACCTGAAAAAGAATACAGAGCAATGATAATAAGGATGATCCAAAACCTCGGAAACAGAATGGAGAAACTACAAGAAACGTTTAACAAGGACCTGGAAGAACTAAAGAGCAAACAAACAATGATGAACAACACAATAAGTGAAATTAAAAATATTCTAGAAGAAATTGATAGCAGAATAACTGAGGCAGAAGTACAGAGAAGTGACCTGGAAGATAAAATAGTGGAAATAACTACTGCAGAGCAGAATAAAGAAAAAAGAATGAAAAGAATTTAGGACAGTCTCAGAGAACTCTGGGACAACATTAAATGCACCAATATTCAAAGTATAGGGGTCCCAGAAGAAGAAGAGAAAAAGAAAGGATCTGAGAAAATATTTCAAGAGATTATAGTTGAAAACTTCCCTAATATGGGAAAGGAAATAGCCAATCAAGTCCAGGAAGCACAGAGAGTCCCATACTGGATAAACCCAAGGAGAAACAGGCCAAGACACATATTAATCAACCTATAAAAATTTAAATTCAAACAAAAAATATTAAAAGCAGCAAGGGAAAAGCAACAAACAACACACAAGGGAAACCCCATAAGGATATCAGCTGATCTTTCAGCAGAAACTCTCTAAGCCAGAAGGGAGGGGCAGGGCAAATTTAAAGTGATGAAAGGGAAAACCATACAATCAAGATTACTGAATCAAGATACCCAGAAAGCATCTCATTCAGATTCGACAGAGAAATTAAAACCTTTACAGACAAGCAAAAGTTAAGAGAATTCATCACCACAAAACCAGCTTTACAACAAATGCTCAGGGAACTTCCCTAGGCAGGAAACACCACAGAAGGTAAAAACCTACAATAACAGACCCAAAACAATTAAGAAAATGGTAATAGGAACATACATAACGATAATTACCTTAAATATAAATGGATTAAATGCTCCAACTAAAAGACATAGACTGGCTGAATGGATAGAGAAACAAGACCAGTATACATGCTATCTACAAGAGACCCACTTCAGACCTAGGGACAAACACAGACTGAAAGTGAGGGGATGGAAAAAGATATTCCATGCAAATGGAAATCAAAAGAAAGCTGGAGTAGCAATACGCATACCATACAAAATAGAATTTAAAATAAAGAATGTTACAAGAGAAAAAGGAGGACACTATATAATGATCAAGGGATCAATCCAAGAAGAAGATATAACAACTGTAAATATTTATGCACCCAACATAGGAGCACCTCAATACATAAGGCAAATGCTAACAGCTATAAAAGACGAAATTGACAGTAACACAATAATAGTGGGAGAGTTTAATACCCCACTTTCACCAATGGACAGATCATCCAGACAGAAAATTAATAAGGAAACACAAGCATTAAATGACACAATAGACCAGATAGATTTAACTGATGTTTATAGGACATTGCATCCAAAAACAGCAGATTACACTGTCTTCTCAAGTGCACATGAAACATTCGCCAGGATTGATAACATCTTGGGTCACAAATCAAGCCTCGGTAAACTTAAGAAAACTGAAATCATATCAAGCATCTTTTCCAACCACAACACTATGAGATTAGAAATCAATTACAGGGAAAAAAACATAAAAAAACACAAAAACATGGAGGCTAAACAATACAGTACTAAAAAATCAAGAGATCATTGAAAAAATCAAAGAGGAGATCAAAAAATACCGAGAGACAAATTACAATGAAAACACGACAATCCAAAACATATGGGATGCAGCAAAAGCAGTTCTAAGAGGGAAGTTTAGAGCAAATAAACTGAATCTAACCTTATCAAATAAAAAATAAAAATCAAATATATAATCTAACCTTACACCTAAAGGAACTAGAGAAAGAAGAACAAACAAAACCCAAAGTTAGTAGAAGGAAAGAAATCATAAAGATCAGAGCAGAAATAAATGAAATAGAAACAAAGAAAACAGTAGCAAAGATCAATAAAACTAAAAGCTGGTTCTTTGAGAAGACAAACAAATTTGATAAAACTTTAGCCAGACTCATCAAGAAAAAGAGGGAGAGAGACAGACACCACAGAAATACAAAGCATCCTAAGAGACTACTACAGGCAACTCTATGCCAATAAAATGGAAAACCTGGAAGAAATGAACAAATTCTTAGAAAGGTATAACCTTCCAAGACTGAACCAGGAAGAAATACAAAATATGAACAGACCAATCGCAAGTAATGAAATTTAAAGTGTGATTAAAAATCTTCCAACAAGCAAAAGTCCAGGAACAGATGGCTTCACAGGTGAATTCTATCAAACATTTAGAGAAGAGCTAACACCTATCCTTCTCAAGCTCTTCCAAAATAAAACAGAGGGAGGAACACTCCAAAACTCATTCTATGAGGCCACCATCACCCTGATATCAAAACCAGACAAAGATACTACAAAAAAAAGAAAATTATAAACCAGTATCACTGATGAATATAGATGCAAAAATTCTCAGCAAAACACTAGCACAAATAATTCAAAAACACATTAAAAGGATCATACACCTTGATCAAGTGGGATTTATCCCAGGGACGCAAGGATTCTCCAATATACGCAAATCAATCAATGTGATACACCATGTTAACAAATTGAAAAATAAAAACCATACGATCTCAATAGATGCCAGAAAACATTTTGACAAAATTCAACACCCATTTATGATAAAAACTCTCTAGAAAGTGGGCCTAGAGGGAACCTACCTCAACATATTAAAGGCCATATACGACAGACCCACAGCAGACATCTTTCTCAATGGTGAAAAACTGAAACCATTTCCACTAAGATCAGGAAAAAGACAAGGATGTCCTCTCACTGTTATTATTCAACACAGTTTTGGAGTCCTACCCACGGCAATCAGAGAAGAAAATGAAATAAAAGTAATACAGATTGGAAAAGAAGAAGTAAAACTGTCACTGTTTGCAGATGACATGATACTATACATAGAGAATTCTAAAGATGCCACCAGAAAACTACTAGAGCTAATTAATGAATTTGGTAAAGTTTCAGGATACAAAATTTATGCACAGAAATCTCTTGCATTCCTATACACTAACAAGGAAAGATCAGAAAGAGAAATTAAGGAAACAATCCCATTCACCACTGTAACAAAAAGAATAAAATACCTAGGAATAAACCTGCCTAAGGAGACAAAAGACCTGTATGCAGAAAACTGTAAGACACTGATGAAAGAAATTAAAGACAATACAAACAGATGGAGAGATACACCATGTTTTTGGCTTAGAATGATTAACATTATGAAAGTGACTATACTACCCAAAGCAATCTACACATTCAATGCAATCCCTATCAAACTACCAAAGGCATTTTTCAGATAACTAAAACAAAAAATTTCTCAATTTGTATGGAAACACAAAAGACCCCGAATAGGCAAAGCAATCTTGAGAAAGAAAAACAGAGCAGGAGGAATCAGGCTCCCTCACTTCAAACTATACCACAAAGCTACAGTAATCAAGACAGTATGGTACTGGCACAAAAACAGAAATACAGATCAATGGAACAGGATAGAAAGCTCAGAGCTTAACCCACACAATGTGGTCACCTTATCTTTAATAAAGGAAGCAAGAATATACAAGAGAGAAGAGACAGCCTCTTCAATAAGTGGGGCTGGGAAATCTGGACAGCTACATGTAAACGAATGTAATTAGAACACTTCCTAACACCATACACAAAAAAAAAAACCTCGGAAGGATTAAAGACTTAAATGTAAGGTCAGAAACTGTTAAACTCTTAGAGGAAAACATAGCTAAAACACTCTATGACATAAATCATAGAAAGATCCTTTTTCAGCCTAGAGAAACGGAAATAAAAACAGAAATAAATTAATGGGACCTAATGAATCTTAAAAGCTTTTGCACAGCAAAGGAAACCATAAACAAGACGAAAAGACAACCCTCAGAATGGGAGAAAATATTCGCAAATGAATCAACAGACAATGGATTAATCTCTAAAATATACAAGCAGCTCATGCAGCTCAATATCAAAAAAACAAACAACCCAATCCAAAAATGGGCAGAAGACCTAAATAGACATTTCTCCAAAGAAGATATACAGATTGCCAACAAACACAAGAAAGAATGCTCAACATCATTAATCATTAGAGAAATGCAAATCAAAACTACAATGAGATATCATCTCACACCAGTCAGCATGGCCATCATCAAAAAATCTACAAACAATAAATGCTGGAGAGGGTGTGGAGAAAAGGAAACCCTCTTGCACTGTCGTTGGGAATGTAAATTGATACAACCACTATCAGAACAGTATGGAGGTTCCTTAAAAAACTAAAAACAGAACTACAATATGACCCAGCAATCCCACTACTGGGCATATACCCTGAGAAAACCGTAATTCAAAAGGACTCATGTACCACATGGCTCATTGCAGCACTATTTACAGTAGCCAGGACATGGAAGCAACCTAAATGTCCATCGACAGATGAATGGATAAATAAGATGTGGCACATATATACAATGGAATATTACTCAGCCATAGAAACAAATGAAATTGAGTTATTTGTAGTGACGTGGATGGACCTAGAGTCTGTCATACAGAGTGAAGTAAGTCCGAAAGAGAAAAACAAATACCATATGCTAACACATATGTAATCTAAAATAAAAAACAAATGGTTTCAATGAACCTAGGCACAGGACAGGAATAAATATGCAGAGGTAGAGAATGGACTTGAGGACACGGGGAGGGGGAAGGGTAAAGTGGAACGAAGTGAAAGAGTAGCATTGACATATATACACTACTAAATGTAAAATAGATAGCTAGTGGGAAGCAGCTGCATAGCACAGGGAGATCAGCTTGGTGGTCTGTGACCACCTAGAGGGGTGGGATAGGGAGGGTGGGAGGGAGGCACATAAGGGAGGGGATATGGGGATATATATATACATATAGCTGGTTCACTTGTTTTACAGCAGAGGCTAACACAACATTGTAAGGTGACTATGCTCCAATAAAGATATTAAAAATAATGAAAAGTTTAAAAAATAAAGTAAAAAAAAATAAAAGTGCCATTATCAAAAAAAAAATGGTTAATCATAATATCCACATCACATTGAATTAAGAGTAGATTAAGGAGTTACTTTTTTAATCCTAGGAATAATACCAGAATGTAATACTAATATCCATTAGAGTTCTGATCAGGTAATAATTTTTCTAAGTTTTGAGCAGTAATATGATTAAGACAAAAAAATCACCTATATAAAATATTTAAACTACAGTACCACAACTTTAAGTAAACTAAAAGTGAAAAAAAACTGTGAGAAAAAAAAATCTACTAAATATGACAAAAGAGTTAATGGTGCTAGTCAAAAAGCACTTAAATCAGTTAAAATATTATTGAGTACCCAATGATTAACAGCAAAATATTAATAGATAATTCATACAGAAGTAAACAGAGATAATACACCCTACTATATATAAAATAGATAACTAATAGGGACCTACCGTATAGCACAGGGAACTCTACTTATACTCTGTAATGGCCTATATAGGAAAAGAATCTAAAGAGTGGATATATGTATACGTATAGCTGATTCACTTTGCTGTACACTTGAAACTAACACAACATTGTAAATCAACTATACGGCAATAAAAATATTAAAAGAAAGAAGTAGACAGAAATAGTAAATACAGTAAATATATATTAAAAAATGTTCTACACCTCAAAATAACCAAATTTAAATTAAAACAAGGTATCACCTCATTAAATTGGAATATAATATTTAAATAACGTGAACGAATGAAAATACTGTATATTTACACTGAAACTGTATTTTTTTTTTTTTGCGGTACATGGGCCTCTCACTGTTGTGGCCTCTCCCGTTGCGGAGCACAGGCTCCAGACGCGCAGGCTCAGCGGCCATGGCTCACGGGCTCAGCCGCTCCGCGGCATGTGGGATCTTCCCGGACTGGGGCACGAATCCGTGTCCCCTACATCGGCAGGCAGACTCTCAACCACTGCACCACCAGGGAAGCCCGAAACTGTATTTTTTAAACAGCTAAATACCCAGCAATGTAGGAACAGTAAGAGTAGGTTGTATCCATTAAATAAGTACCATAAATATTAAAATTATATAATAACACAGAATACTTATAATACACAGCAGAAAAGTATAAAAAATAATGGTGTAAAAAACTGATGGTTTTAAAAATAATTTTTTTAAATGTGTGTATATTAACAATGACCAGGAAGGAAATTTTAAGTTTCTAAAGAAGAAGGATTGTGAAAATTAATTCAGTGTAATTTGAGAGTTGTATTGATGTTGACATTTCTGTTTAAAAAGCTCAATAAATCATGAATTTAAGAAGCCAATTAGATTGATATAAATGTAACTCATATACTGCTATACATCTGAGACATACAAATTTTTACCTTATGAAAAAATATGAAAGATAAGACTCCTATTTTGACAGATCCTCTAATGCATTCCAAATATGATATAAAGGAAAATTAGATATAAAATAAACTTTTCCAGGGACACTGATTATAAACACTAGTTTCCAATGAAAACTTAAGGCTATGCAGCAAAGTAAATTTTCCAGACTAGTGGGTAGGTGGCAGAAATCATATTTAAAAAAAAACAAGACAAGCTCTAATTTAATAAAACTTTGAAAAAGCCTTGTTCTGTTGGCTTCAATGACTTGGTTTATAGATTGTGATGAGCAGGTTCTTACATACTGGCTAAGGGCTCTGCAGCCCATGAGCAATGAGGTTCAAGTCACTATCAAGACGACAAGGCCAGTGAGCAGCAGGAGAAGGCACTGCCCGAGTGAGGGACAGGAGCGCTGCCTAGTGCAGCCCTGAAGAACACGGTAAGCCACGGGATACGTGAGATCGCTTCCCGTGTTACCTGAGCTCTGGGCTCTAAAAGCCAGTCTGCTTGCATTATTCTGGCCTATTTCAGGGAGGAAAAGAAAAGAAAAAGAATGAAAAAGTAAAATCGAGTTTCAAGAAGAATCAAAACATTGTCAGAGTAGTTAAGAGTAAGACTAGAGAAATAAGAAGAGGTTGTAGAGCCTACAAAGGCTAAGCTAATTATTGCTCTGAATATGGCACATGGCAGACTTCCTTCAAGATGGTACAGATTCATAGGGAATGAAGAGAGAGCAGGCCAAGTCCAGAGACAACCCAGCTGGCCATTAATGACAGTCAGAACTCAGGTCTGCAGAGGTGTAAACAGAAAGGCAACTCTGATGAGGATTCAGGTGGCTAAGGTTACCCTGGATGTACGAATTGAAATCTAGGGATCCTAAGCTCAAGGATGCCCCTCGCCCCTCAGGGAACTATAGCATTCAATCCTCACAAAGGGAGACATCTTTCAGAAAGATGCAGGAGACTGTCAGGAAGGTCAACTTAACCCACAGGGTGCAAGAAAGTGTTGTCTTTATTACCTATATTTTTTTCAGTACCTGAGTTATACCAAGGATAATGTACATATAGTAATAATAAAACTGAGCTACAGATAAAATGCTGGAAAGCAGGAATATTTTAAAAAGTAAAAACAAATAAGCAAACACACACACACACACACACACACCAGTGTCATCCAGCGACAAATACAGGATGAATTACAGCTTCACTCAATAACATGATCAGATCTTACAGACATAACATTTTTCTCAACACATTAAAGAATATTTATGGTATTTTATTTGCAAAAAGTTCAAAAACAGACAAAGCTAAACTATATTCTTTAGAAACACATGCACAGGTAATATAACTATTTCAAAAAAGAAGGTTATTGGTGTAAAAGTCAGAAAAGTGTTTATGTCTGGTGGAGAGGGGGTGCCAGTCAAATTTTATTTCTTGACCTGGGGTGGTGGTTACATGGGTGTTCATTTCTAACCATCTGTTAAAATGTGAACGTGTGTGTGTGTGCGCGTGCGCGCGTGTGTGTGTAACAAAGCACTTTTCTGTATATGTTATTTGGAAAGAAGAGGCCTAAAATTTAATAATGCCGCCATCATACTCTTGCAAATGCAAGAGAACATGACAGAAACTGAGCCCGGGAATGTGTGGGTCAGTATAAAGGGCCAGCCACTAAGAAGCTTGGTAGAAGACCCGGGCCTTTAGCACATTCGACAGTGAGTCTTCTTGTGAGATGACACTGAGCAGCATTTTAATGAGGAGAATAAAATAGGTGTCCCTGTCTACTAAACTCAAGTAGAAAACCATATGGGAAAAGCATGTACAGATTTGATGTTTGGGTGTACACTCTTTTGGATACTTCTGACAGATTTTGCCCATGGTCTGAATCTAGAATTTTGGCTGACATGGTGTTGTTTCACTTAGCCACTCCACTGTCCCTTCGCCACCCCACAGGGAAAGGGAGCAACTAGGAATTTGTTTACAGCTGGAACACGGTCTAGCTCTTTTTAAGACTCCACCCATCTTTTAATCAGCATTCCCTGTAATTGGCCCCTTGTTCTTCTATAGATGAGAAAACAAAAGATAAACTGATAGTGATTATAAAAAATGGAAGCGATGTTGGCTTCTCTAAGGTACTGATAACTTCTTTTATGTATCCAGGATGCAGGAAAGTCAGAGTCTGGGGTCAAAGGTAACAGCAGTAACAGTCTGGGAGGTTGTGTCAGGAGAGGCGCATGGGAATGCCTGGGATGATTTCCTCTGACCCCTGGGGCTTGATCTGATTTTGTTTCTCCTCATCTAGGTCTCCACTTTAATTTGGTCTGTGGGCTGATTTCTACTGAGCTGAAGGAGATTCACTGTCCATCAGCGGCCAAAACTAATATCCAAATGTGCCCTCACTATGTACAAGACTGCTCAGAGCTCTGTAGGGTGTCTCCATAATACCTTTTAGGTCACATCTTTGAACACTTTAAGTATGGAGCTAATATTTTATGACCAAGACATTTTTATTAACAAAAAGTGTTACTGCTTCTTTTTCTTAGTGGTATTCTAGACTATGAAATTCTCTTATTTATAAAAGTTTGCTTTGTTTTGCTCTTGATTTCCATTTATTCTAGTGTAGCAACTCATCACTTACTCCTTTCCATTCTCACAATTTCTGTATACTATCTTGCTGTCTTCATTAGGTAGCTTCGGTTTTATGGTTTCCTCCTTACCCATACATAGCAATGTGCGTTGTTATTCTCCCTTCTGTAGGCACTTAACTGTAAATACAATTAACTTCCTAAATAATATAAGTAGCTGAACTAAGCTAAAATACTACCTTGCCTAGATGTTTTAATACACTGTCAACCTGACTTTGGCTTCTTATTCATTCTCTTGTAAGCAGATATTTTAAATTATTAATAGTAAATATTTAAACAACTGTTGGCAAATTTTGAGCCTAAAATTTATCATTTCATAATTAAATAACCCATATCCAATTCAATTCAATCCAATTTGATTCTGTTATTTAGAATACTAAATCAAAGCTTTACATCAAATAAGAGCCAGAGATGGATTGTCAATACAAGTACTCTAACATGACTTCAAGTAAGCGTTTAAACAGTTTATTCCCTAAGTGATGTTTTGAGCTGTAAACTTATTGCAGTTGTGAATACCAATGCTTGGAATACTCTAGTGTTTAATGTTCAATTCCAACTTGTCCTAATGAAATTCTCACCATCATCTGAATACTGTCATCATCGTATTTATCTTTTAAACACTACATTTGCTTACTCCTTCACGCTATAATTCATATAACAGCTCTTCTTCACAAAAAATCAAAGACTGTACTTATTACCTGGTTAGAGACTACAGAGAATAAAAAATAAACATTAACTTTGTTATTCAACGTAAACTCCCAGGCACCATTATAATTCTGTGCATTATTACAGATCTTCCTTGACTTACAATGGGGTTACATCCCAATAAATCCATTGTAGTTGAAAATATCATTAAGTCAAACATGCATTTAATATACCAAACCAACCAAATATCATAGCTTATGCTAGCCCACCTCAAACGTGCACAGAACATTTGCATTAGTTTACAGTTGGGCAAAATCATTTAACACAAAGCCTGTTTTACAATAGTGTTGAATATCTCATGTAGTTTATTGAATACTCTACTGAAAGTGAAAAACAGCATGGTTATATATGGGTAAATCACTAAGAACTTCAACAAGGAGAAAATATGAGAAAGTTCATAACAGAAGTAACAGACCTGAAGAATACAATAACTGAATTGAAAAATACACTAGAGGAGTATATGAACCAGTAGACTATATGAACAGCAGACTATATGAACCAGGAAAGGATCATGAAGGCAGAGGAACTCACCCAATCAGAGCAAGGAAAGAAAGAAAGAGAAGGAAGGAGGAAGGGAGGGAGGGAGAAGGGGGGAGGAAGAAAAAAGTGAAGATAGCCTAAGGGACTTATGGAACAACATCAAGAGGACTAACTGTCAAATTAAAGGAGTTCCTTAAGGTGAAAAGAGAAAGGGGCGGAAAACTTATTTAAAGAAATAATGGCTGAAAACTCCCATAACCTGGAGAAAGAAAAAGACATCCAGATCCAGTAAGCTCAGCTAGTCCCAAAAAAATAAATCCAAGGAGGCCCACAACAAGATACATTATAATGAAAAAGTCAAAATATAAGGACAAGAAGAGAATCTTAAAAGCAGAAAGGAAAAAAACATCTTGTTACAAACAAGGGAATGCCCATAAAACTATGGGCAGATTTCTCAAGAGAAACTTTGCAGGCCAGAAGGGAGTGACACAATATATTCAAAGTGCTAAAAGAAAAGAATTCCAATCAAGAACATTCTACCCAGCAAAGATAAGAGTTTTCCAGCCAAGCAAAAGCTAAAGGAGTTCATCACCACTAAGCCAGCCTTACAAGGAATGTTAAAGGGATTTCTTTAAGGTGACTAGATAATAAGTAACAAGAAAATATATAAAGTGTAAATCTCACTGATAAGGTTAAATATATAGTATATATAGTGTATTAATCACTTATAAGGCTAGTATGAAGGTTAAAAGACAAAATTAGTAAAAGTAACTGTAATTACACACTTAGGTAAGGAATATACAAGGTAAAAGGGGCAAAGTGAGAGTAGCATTGACATATATACACTACCAAATGTAAAATAGTTAGCTAGTGGGAAGCAGCAGCATAGCACAGGGAGATCAGCTTGGTGCTTTGTGACCACCTAGAGGGGTAGGATAGGGAGTGTGGGAGGGAGGCTTAAGAGGGAGGAGATATGGGGATATATGTACACATATGGCTGATTTACTTTGTTGTACAACAGAAACTAACACAGTATTGTGAAGCAATTATACTCCAATAAAGATTTATTAAAAAAATATAAAACATGGTTGGGGGGAAAGTAAAAATGTAGACCTTTAGAATGTGTTCAAATTTAAGTTTTTTATGAACTTAAAATAGACTTTTATAAATATTAGTTTTCATATAGAAGCCTCACATTAACCACAAAGGTAAAACAATGGATAAACAAGAGACAATGGGAAAGAAATCTAAGCATACCACTAAAGAAAGTCATCAAACCACAAAGGAAGAAAACAAGAGAAGGAGGAGCAGAGAAACTGCAAAACAGACAGAAAACAATGAACAAAATGGCAATAAGTACATACCTATCAGTAATTACTTTAAATGTAAATGGACTAAATTCTCCAAACAAAAGACAGAGTGGCAGAATGGATAAAAAAAAAAACAAGACCCATCTATATGCTGCCTATAAGAGACTTACTTCATATGTAAGAACACACACAGACTGAAAGTAAAGGAACGGAAAAAGATATTCCATGCAAATGCAAGCCAAAGGAAAGCTGGGATAGCTACACTAATATCAGATAAAACAGACTTCAAAACAAAGACTGTAATAACAAAGAATGACACTACATAGTAACAAAGGGGTCAATCCAACTACAGAATGTAATATTTGTAAATATTTATGCATCCCATACAGGAGCACCTAAATATACAAAGCAAATATTAACAAATCTAAGGGAGAAATAAACAGCAATACAGTAATAGTAGGGGACTTTAACACCCCACTTACATAAATGAATAGATCATCAAGGCATTAAATCAATAAGGAAACATCACATAATAAATAATGCATTAGAACAGATTAACTTAACATGTATATACAGAAAATTCCATCTGAAAGCAACAGAATACAAATTCTTCTCAAGTGCCCTGGTACATTCTTTAGGATAGATTATATGATAGCCCAAAATACAAGTCTTAACAAATTTAAAAGGAATGAAATCATATCAAGCATCTTTACCATTGTGGTAAAGATGGTATGAAACTAGAAATCAATTGGAAGAAAAAACTGGAAAATTCATAGATATGCAGAGATTAAAAAACATTCTACTGAACAATCAATGGATCAACAAAGAAACCAAAATCAAAACTTAAAAAATCTGAGACAAATAAAAATTGAAATACAATATACAAAAACTTATGGGATGCAGCAAAAGCAGTCCTAGGAGGGACATTCATAGTGATAAATGCTTACCTCAAGAAACAAGAAAAATCTCAAATGAACAACCTAACTTTACACCTCAAGGGACTGGAAGAACAAGCAAAGCACAATGTTAGCAGAAGGAAGAGAATTACAAAAATTAGAACAAAAATAAAGACTGAAAAAAAAATAGAAAAGATCACTGAAAACAAGAGTTGGTTCTTTGAAAATAAAAAATTGACAAACACTTAGCTAGATTCACCAAGAAAAAAAGAGAGAGGACTCAAATAAATTAAATCAGAAACAGATGATGAGACATTACACTGATACCACACAAATACAAAGGATCATAAGATGGTACTTTGGTATCAACAATGGTAAGATAGTATAAACAATTATATACCAACAAACTGGACAACCTAAAAAATGAAAAAATTCCTAGAAATAGACAGATTAAATCATGATGAAGTAGAAAATCTGAACAGACTGATTGCTAGTAAGGAAACTGAATCAGTAATTAACACTCTCCCAACAAACAAAGGTCCAGGACCAGATGGCTTCAAATTCTACCAAACATTCAAAGAAGAATTAATACAAATTCTTCTAAAAAGCATTAGGGAAGGGAATACTTCCAAACTCATTTTATGAGGCTAGTATTACCCCACTACCAAAACAAGACAAGGACACCCACCAGAAAAGAAAACTACAGGCCAATATTCCTGATGAACATAAATGTAAAATTCCTCCAAAAAATACTAGTGAACTGGATTCAATGATATATTAAAAGGATCGTACACCATAACCAAGTGGAATTTATTCCCACTTGGTTATTAAGATTTACTCCTAAGGTGACTTATTTTAAATGCCCTTCTAGAGAATATTTTGAAATTACTTCATCATCTCTAAATCAATAAGCTTATCATAAACAATAGCATCAAAATACACTGTAAAGAATTCATTATGCTAGATAGCATTTTGAGTATCCTCTCTAGATTAACTCATTCAATCCTCACAGCAACCTTATGAAATAGATATGATGATTTGCCCTCTTTTACAAGATTAAGGAATTGAAGTTCAGAGGGGTGAAGTGACTTTCCCAAGGTCACACAGTAAACAAACGGTGAAGCCAGGATTCAAACCAGACCGTCTGACGTCTGATACAAGAGTCTCTTTTCTTAACTACATGCCAACCTACCAAATACATATGTATACTTGAACAAATCTGTTTTCCAATACTGGAGATGCATCTATAAACAATGGAATGATGTCTCTGATACCTATTTACACAGCTTTAATCAACTGTTAAAAGAAAATTGGAGTACAACTGAGCTTTAATTAAACACTCTTGAATAACCAATCATGCAATCAATTTCAATATAAGCAGTTCTGATTTTAAGTAAATAGATTTTTTCCCTTCTCTTCCCGCTCACAGCAAGAGATCTAATCAAGAAGATATATTCAAATGCATTAATTTGGAGACAGATCATCGATTGTTACGATATAAAAGGAAACCATTTGTCACATCCAAAGTACGAACAAGGATAGATTCTGCTGCTTGTGCACTAGAACAAAAATGTATTTCATTTCTGGACCCTTCCTTCTATATTTTGTGACCTACTTATGTATTGACCTTTGAATATTAAGAATTCAGGGTGTCTATGACTTGTATTTTCCCTTTGATAGCAGTAAGACTCTACTAATGGGGCCAAAATGAAAAAGGCCCCCCAAAATCTGAGTTTTAATTACCTTTTACATTATAAAAGTAAGAGCCTAGGAGCTTCGTATAAGCTTGACATTAACAATGATGTTCAAACAAATGCTTGCTAAATGTATTGACTAACTTGCCTTTACCTTTTATTCCCTGGCACTAGGCAAATGCCTTCTTTCCCTCTTGCCACGCTCATAAACAGCTGTATTCCTATGATCATACCCCTCAAGATGCCTTTCCTGGCAGCAGCTGGCCTAGAGATCAGTGTCCAATCATGGTGTACCGAGACACACTGCTCCTATTCCCTTCTTTCCAGAACAGTTACGGTTCTGAGGTCCAAACAAGGCTGCCAGAGTCTCGACCAGGTGGCCTGAAGGAAGACTTGGAGATCCACTCAAGCGTTAACCACAGAGTTTCGCTGCTTGGCACTAAAAATGCTAGACCATCTGCCAGGTACACCTCCACACTCATGAAAACGATTTTGTCATGTCTCTCCTCACATGGGAAGGTTCGGTGGACATTAATGAGATTCCACATCTGATCGCAGGCAACATATACAAGCTGGACTTGCTCAGCATGCACTGACTTAACTCACTCTAACTTACATTCATTTATGCATGTCCAGCAACATGGCTCTTCTACTTGGCAGATGTTACATTTCTAATGTCACCAATTGCAACTGCATATGTTATGAGGGAATTCCTTCCTCCCTTCCTTCCTTCCTTCCTCATTTTTTTTTTTTTTTTTTTTTTTGCCACAGACTGTAAAGGCAGCAAATGCCATCGTGTCATACAACCAGAGCTGCCAGACTTAGCAAATTAATAGAGGAAACCCAGTTACTTTGAATTTCAGGTAAACAAGGAATAGTTTTTTAGGATAAGCGTGTCCCAAATATTGCATTTCATTTGGTAACTCTACATGCAACATGATTATCTGAATTTGATAAAAGATATTTAAGCCCTGGTTAGTAGGTCAGCTTGATTTAACAGAAAGACTAGTGGACAATATGTCAAAAGATGGGTCTCTCAGCCTCATTCCACCTCCTCCCATATGCTAACTCTCAGTTTATCCCCCCCCCTCTGTGAACTCCAGTCTTCCTTATAAAATAGGCTGAATGATGCTTTTCCTGTCAGTCTTACAGGGCAGAAAATCAACTAAATGAACAGAAGTGAAAGAATTCTAAAAATTGAATGTAAGACAACCTTATCTATGAGTCGTTATTAATCAGTATGTTTTTAATAAGAATAGTTGACATATTATCTTTCCACATAGAAACAATTCATAACTTACCTGTTTGAAAATAAAGCTAGCACATTAATTGCTCAAACTACTTCAGTCTGTTTCTCTCCAAACCATGCCATCCAACTACTATTGTAAAGGTCACAAGGGCCTCCTTAAATACGCTAAGTAAATCCCAACCCAGTAGTCTCCATTACTTATCCCTGTTCCCTTCGTTCACTACAACTTATTACAATGTGTGAAACTGTTTTATGTATTTATCCACAAGCACGAAGCACACTGCCTGGCACACTAGAGATGTTCAATAAATATGTTAAGTAAGTAAACAAAGGTCACTAATTGGTCCTCATCTAGCTTGTCCTCTGTAGTCGACACTAAGATGGGTCCCCAGATCCCCGTCCAATGAAACAGCTGTTGCCCCAGCTGGTAGGAATGCTCTTGGCAGATAGCCTTCAACGGACAGTGTCTTCAGACACTGCCTCAGCTACAGGGAGCTACCTCACCCAAAGTATCAGCCCTTCTCTGGGCACCCACACTCCAGTGGGAATACAATGACCTGGCCTTTTGGCCCAAGCTGGGAGAGCTCTGAAGGACCATCCTAGCTGCGGAGCTCCACTGAGGGGTCAGCCAAGGTTGCTGTCGGGCCTACACAGTGGCTCCACTTCTCCTGTAACCCTCCTTCCTAACCTTCTCTTCCACAGATTCTGATCCCAAAGACCTCCTGGATAAACACCCTGCACGTTACACTTCTCCTCAGAATTTGCTTCCCAGAGAATTCAACCTGCGATAGTCTCACAGTAGCTTCTAACAGAGATGGAACTCTCTCTTAGAAACAACCTCCTCCCAAGATTTTCATCTTTTGCCAGTTCTCTTTTCCCCTCTTACAAACATGAAGGTGCTAGAATTACCAGAGCCAGTCCTCCTGGCTCTCTTGCTTTTAATTTTATTTTTTAAATTGTTTTACATTCTCTCTTTAGTTGATCTCAACCATTTCTATATTTCTTGATGTTAAGGGTTCCCACACTGATCTCTAATCCACACTGCTCTTCTGAATTTCACGTTTGTACACTTCATCTGAATGGCATCCCCATTTGGAAACCGTCATCTGGAAGCAGGGACACCCTTGCTGCCTTTCAATTGATTCTTCACATGCCAACCACTGATCTTTAAAAAACAAATCAAACCACATTATTCTTCTACTTCAGTGGCTTTCCATTGTACTTTTAGGTAAAAATTCAAACTACTTTCATGACCTAAAAGGAAGCTGAGGGCTTCCCTGGTAGCGCACTGGTTGGGAGTCCGCCTGCCGATGCAGGGGACACGGGTTCGTGCCCCGGTCCGGGAAGATCCCACATGCTGTGGAGCAGCTGGGCCCGTGAGCCATGGCCGCTGAGCCTGCGCATCCGGAGCCTGTGCTCCGCAACGGGAGAGGCCCACGTATTGAAAAAAAAAAAAAAAGACGCTGAACACTTTTCATATCAGTGAACATTTGCTCTTCATATTCAATAAGATTCATAATTACCCAAACTGGGATGCTTTAGAGAGTGACACAGAGTGCTGTTAACAATTACTCCAAGACAACAGACAATAAGCAGAACAAGCCCAGGCAATCGGAGATGTATGTTCAGTTTATGTATAAGATGTCCACTACATTGTTTTCAAACTTTCTGAAGTTAGAGAATGCCTACAGCTACTTTTAGTGTCCTAATGTTCACAGCTCTTAGTACTGATTTAGGTCCCAAATGCAGTAGCTACATACATTTTGTGTGTGAAACCATAAAGATAAGATGTCTCATGGAGACATGGCGTTTAACTAAGCTGGTGCTTCACAGCCTTTGGTGCTCTTCAGCATCACTGCTGGGACATTTTCAAAATGTATGACCATAGGATCTTTCCAGAACCACAAAATCAAAATGTCTGGGGATAGGGCCAGGCATGTGCATTTCGGAAAACCTTTCCAGGGTGAGAACCATTGCACAACTCAATGACTGCTTCAGCCACTTTTTAAGTTAAAAGGCAAATGCACTAAAATTGATTGTGAACCCTTATCTGCAGTGAGAGTATTACTAGACTTAGCAGTACTGATTGCGCTTAGACTAGTGCTTGGTTTTGCTTTAGAATACTCCAGCAATAAGAGTATTTTTTAGGAGTGAAGACAGAGAAAACATGACGGGCAAATGTTGATTACTGGTGAAACCGGGGGCTCATTACATGGCTGCCCACCCTTACAGTAAGTCCCCTACATATGAACCTTCAAGTTGCGAGCTTTCAGAGATGCGAACGTGTGTTCGCATGTCCAATGACATAAGTTAGTTCACATGTCTGGTGTATATTGTCGTGTGCGTGCATCCTCTACAAGTGGTTGTGCTTTGTGTACTTTACTGCACAGCACTGTATAGAGTACAGCAGTACGGTATCTTTATTTCAAGCCCAGGATGTCCAGAAGCAGCGGTGATGAGGCTGGTACTACTGTACTTTTCAAGGCACTGCACTGCAAGATTAAAAATGTTTACTTTTTGTGACTGTTTGTTTTTTATGTATTATTTGTGTGAAAAGTATTATGAACCTATTACAGTACAGTACTATATAGCCAATTGTGTCAGTTGGGTAGCTAGGCTAACTTTGTTGGCCTTACAAACTGGACTTATGAACACGCTCTTGGAACAAAACTCCTTCTTATATAGGGGACTTACTGTACTTTTGCGTATACTTAAAGCTTTTGATAACTAAATGCTTAAAAAATAAGATCCATTGGTAAAAACGAACAAATGACTGATTTACTAAAATGAACAAAGTCCAGCTATTTCTATTTCTCAAATAACTTTAATTTAGACCCTCTCTTTACTACCTCTCTTTCCACTATCCTTATTTAAGGCTTTTATTAACTCTCACCTGAAATCTGAATTTACTTTTTAACTCACTCTAATATCCCATAATGAATATAGTCATTCATTTTCTCATTCATTCTTCAAAATGCCTCTATGAAGCAGCATACTATTTGCAAAGAACTAGGATATGACAAGAAGCTACTATCCTCTTAATGCTGCCAACCTGATAAGTCATAAATCCGATGAAGCCATTTTCCAGGGAAAAGAAAACAAAACTATCATCTGTGAAAGAGGTGGGCAAACCTTTGCTGTAAAGGGTCAGATAATAAATATATTAGGCTTTGTGGGCCATAAGAGCTCTCTGGCAACTACCCATTCTGCCATTATAATGCAAAAGCAGCCATAGATAATATATAAACAAATGTGTTGATGTATTTCAATAAAACAAGGTGACAGGCTGAATCTGACCCACTAGTATAGTTTTCTAACCCTGACCTGTATTAAACAACCAAATTTCTTTAAAACAGTAATCTAAGGTACTTCATGACTACCCCAAACCACACTTATAGTTGTATTTCCTACTACTACCCCATGTCTGGAAGCTCACATTTTTTATGTTGCCACAGATCTGGGTAACTCTTTGGTTGAGCACATATTAATACTCCAATACCCAGAACAAATATAACTCTGTAGGTGAATCCTGCCCCATATTTTAAACATTCCTTGAATTTTGGTAACGTTAACAGCACCCCATAAATGTATACATAAAATGCTGTGAAAGTACTTATTACATATTACAGATTCTCTAAGTTCTTATCTCCACCACCACTGACCTGGTTAATCTGTAATCATAGGGTCTCTGAAGGGAATTTCTGGGTGTTTTAAAACATCAATAAATATAGAATCATGGACAGTACCACTTCCGCCTCCCAGAGTAGATACTGCACTTCTTCTAGGAAAAGACAACCAAACAGTACTGATAAAATGGAACTTTATTTCTCTTTCTTAAAGTCCAAAGCAATATATATGCAGAAATAGGACTTCATGGAAATTAACAGCATGACGCATGTGCACTTTATGTATGTGCTTTCTAAAATCATTCCTTTTGTCCTGTTTTTTTTTTTTTTTTGCCAAGACCCTAATGAGGTTTCTGAGCATGTTTTTTCCTCACACTCAGTAACCTGAAACAGGCCAGATGAAAGGGACAGTTAGAGTCAGGTTATTCATCCCTCTTCTCTTAGGAAGAAGCATTCCTAACATACCAGGAAAAGGAGAAATCATTCTATTTTTAGGGATCTCAAGAGAAAGCGATTTTACAACCTCCTCTGGTAATCTGTTCTAACGCTTAACAAATTTTGCTGTCAGAAAACAATCTTCGTAAGTCCCTTATGCTACAGAATAAAATGATTTTTTTCTTGCTCTGTTCTTGGGGGAAATGGAAAACAGTTTATATTGCCTGTGTAAGAGACCTGAATATGTTTAAAACCTGTATGAAATTATCCCTAACCTATCTGCCATCATCCTTATAGAATTTTTCATTTCTTGAAGCAATAATCCTGGTTCCAAACTGCAAGGTATTTGAAACTTAATTCCAAATATTTATTTTTCTTGTCTAACGTACTAGCACTAAGTAACAGCTTATACTGGCTTTCTTTCCCTACATGTTATAAAAATAAGATTATTCATCAGGCTGTAAAGTGCTAATTATTATTTAAGAGAAATTTTAAAAATTAGAATTTAAAATTCACCTCCTATCTTTTGCTTAGCCCCTGAGCAATAATGTTCCCCCAGCAAAGTTTTTTTTTAACTTGAGAAGATTCTTCAAATATCCATTTTTATATAATAATATCTAACTGAAATAAACGAATATGGCATTATCTAAAGTAGGAGGTTTGAAAGCACATGAAGTTATAACGATTCACCTTCAATAAGAAAAACATATAGCGGTAATGAGATAGTGTGCAGAATACTATTTCATTCATATTCAAGACACCATTGTTTGAGTTAATCAGAAAGCTAAAGGGATGACGGGGAAGGAATTCTTATTTGTGTCTAAGTCTTATCATTCTTCACTACTTATACTTTACTTTTCCAACCTGAAGACATTTTCTTTATCTTTCGCATCCAAGATCAAAATATCTTCTATTATTTTATTCTACTTCATTGTATAATAACAAAAGTTACAAATAACACACTGCTCAACAGGATTTCAAAGTGTTTTATCATTAAAATGTCATATGCCTAATAGTGATGCTGAAAGTACAGATAAAGCCTGCTGATCAATGACCCATAAAATATATTTGATTGGCATATTATACCAATATTAAGATCTATAGGATCTCTATGAAATAAAATTGACAGATGATTCTTATCGTAGGAGACTAGAAAACTATCACGTGTAGATCAGTGCCTCTCAAGCCTGGATATACTTCAGAATCACTTGGGAAGCTTTTAAAAGCAGATTGATACCTGAACCACATCACCCAGATATTTTTATTTCTCTGAGATGCATCCTAGACATCAATATGTTTAAAAATTGGCCAAATAATTCGAATACACAGCAAGGGATGTGAACCACTGATGGAGCTACACAACAGAGAAAGCACTATATTAAAAAATGGAAAAAGAAAGGAAGGAAAGAAGTAGAGAAAAAAAAAAAGAAGGAGAGAAAGAAATGGTCTGGTAGAAAGGGGCAGTGTGCTGAATTGAATAGACAGGCCAGTGAGAAATGAAGTTGTCAATGGCTAGTTTCTCTGTCTCTGCTGGGAACCACTGCCTTTATTGTTTCTACTTTTCTGTTTACTCCATTCTCCTCTGTAAAATCTGGATGCTACCATTTTCCCACAACTCAACATTCTGATCAACCCTTGGATTGTATAACCCTAAAGTTCTAGTATTCACCACCAGCTGACTTCAGTATCTTGTTCCAGTTCTAAATTCCTGGAGAGCAAACCTGTCTTTACTCGCTTGAATTAAGCATCCTCTCCTGGTCAACTTATTAGTTGTAACCAAGAAGGAAGCAGGTACAAACATGGCTACCTACACCTATCCATCACCATGATCTGTGGCTAGGGGAAGATTTTCTTAAATGATGTTAGAGAGATGAACTAGAATCTAAGGACTGTTTTCCATTCTGAATATATTATTATATATTTTATTATTATATATATTATGTATAACATATTATTGTATATTATTTTATATATATATAATATAGTATATTATATATATTCAGGTTTAGCCTGAATAGGTTTGTCCACTTTGCCAAACTTTGCTATTTATGGCTGACTCTAAAACTCATAGAGTGTACAATATGTATGATCACCTTGAATTCTGCAAGCTCAAACTGCAATATTCCCAACTGGTCCATCCGTAGTTCAGCATTCCCAAGGGTCAACTGTCTCTAGCTTGATTCTTTGGCTTTTATTTCTTCTGCTTATATTCTCAGTTATTACACTCCTACTAACTGCATAAAATCTCGTCCAATAAAGCTGGAATAAAACCTGAATGGCTGTAATTTTGGTACACCAGGTGAACTAATGCTCAAGTAATCACACTGACAGCACAGATAACAGAATATTTCCATCACTGCAGAAAGTTCTATTGGACAGTGCTGGAATCCTGTTCTATTATCCAGACATCAGTATTTTACTGTATTGTAGGTTTTCTATGCTGTACGTAGGTATCCACAATTATTTTCTTCAATTTTAGTTTTGGTTACCGTACCAGAACATAATGAAAATACAAAATGTTTCAAATGCTTGGTCCAGATATGATCAACTCCTGATTTAAAAAAAATTTTTTTTTTTTAATTTATTTTTGCCTGCACTGGGTCTCCGCTGAGGTGTGCAGGCTTCTCACTGCGGTAGCCTCTCCTGTTGCGGTGCGCGGGCTTCAGTAGTCGTGGCACATGAGCTCAGCAGTTGTGGCTCACAGGCTCAGTAGTTGTGGCCCACGGGCCCAGCTGCTCCGCGGCATGCGGGATCCCCCTGGACCAGGGCCCGAACCCGTGTGCCTTGCACTGCCAGGCGGATTCCCAACCGCTGTGCCACCAGAGAAGCCCTCAACTCCTGATTTTTTGTGTGTGGATATCCTGAGAGCTTTGCCCAAAAAAACCTGTCCAATTCATCATCACTGTTTCCGATAGAACATGTGAGCAACCTGACCATCTCATATCTTGGTTTAAATTGTTTCTTAAAAAACTATGGCTTCCTTGTGTTTGGAAGCTTTAAATAAAAACGTTTTTAAAGAAAGCTTTAAGCAAAAATACAACATCTAAAATAACAGCTAGGAAATAAGCAGTCATATTATTTAAAAGTCTTTTCAATACTCACCATATATTCTTCCCAAAGTATCACAAGTCATGGCTACCTTTCTGCAACTAGAATGCAAATGTCATACTATTCTAAGTCTACACTAAAAACTACACTAAAAAAAGAAGTTTTCTTTTTACATATCTCAAATGTAATATATAACAGATGCTAATGTCCCACTTTCAAGTTGGTTTGTAGCTTGGAAATATTGCATGGAATTTTTACCACCTACGTATTTCTTTTTTTAATTATTGAAGTATAGTTGATTTACAGTATTGCATTAGTTTCAGCTGTACAACATAGTGATTTAGTACTTTTATAGATTATACTGCACTTAAATTTATTATAGGGCTTCCCTGGTGGCACAGTGGTTGAGAGTCCGCCTGCCGATGCAGGGGACACAGGTTCGTGCCCCAGTCCGGGAAGATCCCACATGTCGTGGAGTGGCTAGGCCTGTGAGCCATGGCTGCTGAGCCTGCGCGTCTGGAGCCTGTGCTCCGCAACAGGAGAGGCCACAACAGTGAGAGGCCCGCGTACCGCAAAAAAAAAAAAAAAAAAAAATTTATTATAAAATATTGGCTATATTCCTTGTGCTGTACAATATATCCTTGCAACTTATTTATTTTATACATAGTAATCTGTACCTCTTAATCCCCTACCTATATTTTACCCCTCCCCCTTCTTATATCCAGAATAATATTCAGAAACTTGCCAACTTGATTTCATCAGTAACAGGTAAATGGGATCACTCTGAATAAAAGTGTCAAAAATCTATAGATCCCTAGTGAATAATTTAAATTATGGAAAAAGATAACACATAACCTGTATATTCTGAAAGGTAAAAAGAAACTACTTAAGAGGAAAGTGAATTTAATTTGGTTACTCATTTTTAAAGCAATTTCTTCTAAAACATATAAGAAGTATACTTTGAGCTGAATTTTTTTTTACCAATGTGAGTGATATCTTCCTATTTTGAATTTGGTAACACCATTAACCATGTCAGAAATAAAAACAAAATAATACTACTAAAACAGTAAAGAAATATTTGTACAAAACTGATACTAAATGAAAAGGCATACATATGGTAAGTTAACCATAGACAATTTTTAAAAACATCTAAAACTGAGGAGAGGGGTTGGAGCAAATCAGTAAGACTAGTCTCATTGATTTGAACCTGCAAGTAATGACTATTAAAGACAATGTTATAAAATTCGTAACTGTCTTAGCATCAAAATAAGCATTTTTATCCCAAACAGTTCTGTTAAAGACATAAAGTATTCAATCCACACTCCCTCACCACCATCCCCAGGTAACCACTAGCCTTCTTTCTGTCACTATAGTTTTGCCTTTTTCTAGAAATTTCATATAAGTGGAATCATACAATATGTAGTCTTTTTTTGTATGGAATCTTTCACTTAACATGATGTTTTTAAGATTTATCTATGTTGTAACATACAAGTAGTTTGTACCTTTTTATTGTTTAACAGTATTTCATTGTGTGGATATACCACAATTTGTTTGTTCATTCACAAGCAAATGTACATCTGTGCTGTTTCCATTTGGGAGTTGTTATGAAAATTCACAAGCAAGCACTATTATGGTCTAGCATATAGCCTATGTTCATGAATGTATCATGTGTACTTAAAAAGAATGTGGAGTCCGCTGTGTTGGGCAGAGTTTTCTATATAAGTCAGTTGGGGTTGGTGTTTGATAGGCTTATTGATTTTCTACCTACTTGTTCTATCATTTATTGCAGGAGGAGTATTAACTTTTCTTACTCCTTTTAATTCTGAAAGTTTTGTGGTTCTGTTATTCGGAGCGTATACATTTATAAATGTTATATCTTCCTGATGTACTGACACTTTTATCATTACGAAATGTTCCTCTTCTCTCTAGTATTATTCTTCCCTTCAAGTCTATTTTGTCTGACATTAACGTACCCACTCCAGGTCTTTTATGCCTACAGTTAGCATAGTGTATATTTTTTAATCTTTACTTACAAACTATTTATGTCTTCGAATTTAAGGTGCCTCACTTATATTATAGATAGCATACAGTTGAATCTTACATTTTTGCCTAGTCTGATAATCTCTTAATTAAAATGTTTAGTCCTTCACACTTAATGTATTTAAGGTTATTTATTAATAATATTTAATAAATTTATGTTCAATGTTTAATAGTTAAATGATATTAAATATATAAAATAAATTATTATTTAACTATTCAGATGTTGGGATTTAGTACTGTCATCTTGCTTTTTGATTTATATTTGTCTCATCTCTTTTTTTGTTCTACTATTCCTTCTTTATTGCCTTCTTTGTGTCAAATGTATAGTTTTTTATTTACCTGTCAATTTTTTAGTGGCATTTATGTGTTTGTTTTTAGTGTTATACTGAAAATTATAATATGCATCTATAACTCACCATGATCTTCAAGTTACTACTGACATTTCCAGTACAATACAGTAAGCTTCCTCCAGTTTAGCTCCATTTTCCCCTTCTTGTACTATTGTTAAAACATACATATTTACTTATATTAGAAACACATTTACAGTATTTTGTACATAAGTGTGTGTTTATAATTTTTACTTTATTGAGTCAATAACAGAAGAAATTAACAGAAGAAAAATATAAATATATTTCCTCACACATTTGATACTTCCAGTACTCTTAATTCCTCCTAGGATCTCAGTTACATCTGTAGTCACGTCCTTTCAGCCTGAAGAACTTCCTTTAGTGATTTTTTTTTTTTAATTGAAATACAGCTGATTTATAATATCATGTTAGTTTCAGGTGTACGGCATAGAGATTCAGTTATTTCTTCAATTTATATTCCATTATACGTTATTACAAGATATTAAATATAATTTTTGTACTATACAGTAAACCCTTGTTGCTTAGCTATTGTTTGTATCTGTTAATCCTATATTCTAATTTGTTTCTCGCTATGCCCTACCTTTGGTAACCATAAGTTTGTTTTCTGTGTCTGTTTCTGTCTTGTATATAGACTCACTTGTATTATGTTTTTAGATTCCACATATAAGTGATATGATATAGTATTTGTCTTTCTATGTATGACTTACTTCACTAAACATAATATTCTCTAGGTCCATGCATGTTGCTGCAAATGGCAATATTTCATTATTTTTAATGGCTGAGTAATATTCCATTGTGTGTGTGTGTGTGTGTGTGTGTGTGTGTGTGTGTGTATACCACATCTTCTTAAGCCAACTGTCTGTTGATGGGCACTTGGATTGTTTACAGTTTTTGTTTTTTCTGTATATATACCCAGGAGTGGAATTGCTCGGTCATATAATAGCTCTATTTTTAGTTTTTTAATGAACTTCCATACTGTTTCCCAATAGTGGCTGCACCAAATTACATTCCCACCAACAGTGTTAAAGGGTTCTTTCTTTTCCACACTCTCTCCAGTCATTCTGACAAGTGTAAGGTGATACCTCACTTTGATTTTGATTTGCATTCTCTAATAATTAGTGATGTTGAGCTCCTTTTCATGTGCCCATTGGCCATCTGTATGTCTTCTTTGGAAAAATGTCTATTTAGATCTTCTGCCATTTTTTGATTGGGTTCTTTTTTCAACAGTGAATTGGATGAGCTGTTTGTATATTTTGGATATTAACCCCTTGTCAGTTGCATCATTTGCAAATATATTTTCCGATTCTGTAGGTTGTCTTATTGCTTTCGTGGAGGTTTCCTTTGCTGTGCAAAAGCTTTTTTGGTCCATTAAGTAATTCTTGAAGTGCAAGTATGCTAAAAATAAATTCTCTCCAGTTTGCTTTATCTGTAAACATCTTTATTTTACTCTAGTTTTTAAAATTCTGTTATCTCCTAGACATAGAATTTTTGTTGTCAGCTTTTTCCATTCAACACTTTAACTATGTCATTCCATTGCCTTCCTGCCCCTTATTTTTGATGAAAAGCCAGATGTTCAACATGTCATTGTGTCTTTCTTCTCTTGCTGCTTTAAATATTTTTCTCTTTGACTTTGCTGACAGTAGTTTGACTATATTGGGTCTATGTGTGTTTTTATTTATATTTATCCTATTTGACATTCAGTGAGCTTCTTCAATCTGCAAGGTAATGTTTTTTTCATCAAATTTATATTTGTTTTCTACAGAAAGCCTCCATTAGCAGAAATAAGAAGTGGTTCCCAAAATTTTAACTGGAATCGTTTATGAATTGATGAATCTAGTAACCAAAACATAAATCTTGAACAAATATACATAATTACAAATCAACTGGAGAGAACTGACATCCTTCCCATATTGAGTTTTATTATTCATGAATCTGGTATAGCTGTCCATTTATTTTACTTCCCTTGTTAATGTTAATCTTTTTTCCACAGAGATCTTACATAAATCTGTGTTTCCTCCTGTTTGTTTTTTGTTGCTATTGCAAGTGGACTTTTTTCCTATCCAATTTGTTAATTAATCATTACTGGTATAAAAACCTTTGAATCTGAATAATGACTTTACATCTAAGAACCTTCCTAAATTCTGACTTTACATCTGAAAACCTTGTTAGATTCTAGTATTTCTAATCTGTACATTATCTTGTATTTACTACATAGATTAATCATAATAACTACAAATATGGACAGTTTTACCTCTTCCCTTCTAATTCTTAGTACGTATTTCCTTTTCTTGTCTTACTACATTACTTAGCACCTCCACTAAAATGCTGTATAGAAGCAGTGATACGATTTCTTATTTTAAAACAGGCATGTTTGAAATTGATTATCAAACACTTCTACTTATAGCAATGTTAGAGTGTTTATTAATATAGATTTATTAACAAATTTTTGACTGGAGACATACTCCAGCCATAGGCATTAGTTTCTGCAAAAATCCCCCAGTCAATAATGTGTTAAGGGAGACCTTCAAGATGCCGGAGGAGTAAGACGTGGAGATCACCTTCCTCCCCACAAATACATCAAAAAGGTATCTACATGTGGAACAACTCCTACAGAACACCTACTGAACGCTGGCAGAAGACCTGAGACTTCCCAAAAGGCAAGAAAATCCCCACATACATGGGTAGGGCAAAAGAAACAAGAATAAACAGAGACAAAAGAATAGGGACGGGACCTGCACCAGTGGGAGGGAGCTGTGAAGGAAGAAAAGTTTCCAAACGCATATATGTGGAACCTGGAAAAATGATACAGATGAACTGGTTTGCAGGGCAGAAATAGAGACACAGATGTAGAGAGCAAATGTATGGACACCAAGGGGGGAAAGTGGCGGGGGGTTGTGGTGTGATAAATTGGGAGATTGGGATTGACATATATACACTAATATGTATAAAATGGATAACTAATAAGAACCTGCTGTATAAAAAAATAAATAAAATAAAATTCAAAAAAAAAAAAGTTTCCACACACTAGAAAGCCCATTCACTGGCGGGGACGGGGGGTTGGGGGGGGAAGCTTCAGAGCCACGAAGGAGAGCACAGCAACAGGCGTGCAGAGGGCAAAGTGGAGAGATTCCTGAACAGAGGATCAGTGTCAACCAGCACTCACCAACCTGAGAGCCTTGTCTGCTCACCCACCAGGGTGCGTGGGGGCTGGAAGCTGAGGCTCGGGCTTCGGAGGTCAGACGCCAGGGAGGGAAAAGGGGTTGGCTGTGGGAACACAGCCTGAAGGGGGCTAGTGCGCCAGATCTAGCCGGCAGGGAGTCCAGGAAAAAGTCTGGACCTGCCAGAGAGGCAAGAGACCTTTGTTTTGGGGTGCATGAGGAGAGGGGATTCCTTCCCAGTGTGCACACAGAAGGCAGACCACAGCCTAAGCGAGCTCCAGAGATGGGCTTGAGCTGCGGCTATCAGCACGGACATCAGAGATGCGCATGAAAAACTAATGCTACTGCTGCTGCCACCAAGAATCCTGTGTGCAAGCGCAGGTCACTATCCCCCCCCCCCCCCCGCCCCGTGGGAGCCTGTGCATCATGCCATTGCCAGGGTCCTGAGATCCAGAGACAACTTCCCTGGGAGAACACACGGGTGCCTCAGGCTGGTGCAACATCACACTGGCCTCTGCTGTCTCAGGCTCACCCCACATTCCAATTATGACTGCAGTACCACTTCCCCCCAATGGCCTGAGCGACTAAGAGAGCCGCAATGAGCTGCTGCTTTAACCCCCTCCTCTCTGGGCAGGTAACAGACTCCAGAGGGCGGCCCACATGCAGAGGCGGGGCCAAAACCAAAGCTGAACCTCAGGAGCTGTGCAAACAAAGAAGAGAAAGGGAAATTTCTCTGTGCAGCCTCAGGAGCAGCAGATTAAATCCCCACAATCAACATGATACATCCTGAATCTGAAGAATACCTGAATAGAAAACAAATGTTCCCAAATTGAGGCAGTGGACTTTGGGAGCAACTGTAGACTTGGGGTTTGCTTTATGCGTCTAACTTGTTTCTGGTTTTACGTTTATCTTACTTTAGTATTTAGTGCTTAATATCACTGGTGGATTTGTTTATTGGTTTCATGGCTCTCTTCCCATTTTTTTCTTTTTTTATATAGATATATATAGTTTTCTCCTTTTTCTCTTTTTGTGAGTGTGTATGAGTATGTTTCTTTGTGTCATTTTGTCTGTATACATTTGCTTTTATCATTTGTCCTAGGGTTCTGTCTGTCCGTTTTTTTGTTTCTCTTTTTGTTTTCTTTCTTTCTTCCTTTTCTTCTGAGCCTTGTGGCTGGCAGGGTCTTGGTACTCTGGCTGGGTGTCAGGCTTGAGCCTTCGAGGTGGGAGGGCCGAGTCCTGGACACTGGACCACCAGAAACCTCCCTGCCCCACGTAATATCACTCAGCTAGAGCTCTCCGAAAGATCTTCATCTCAACACAGAGCCAACTCCACCCAAAGGCCAGCAAGCTCCAGTGCCGGATGCCCCATGCCAAACAACTAGCAAGACAGGAAAACAACCCCACCCATTAGCAGAGAGGCTGGTTAAAGTCATACTAGGTTCACAGACACTCCAAAACATACCACCAGATGCAGAACTGCCCACCAGAAAGACAATATCCAGCCCACCCACCAGAACAAAGGCACCAGTCCCCTCTAGGAGGAAGTCTACACAAGCCACTGAACGAACCTCACCCACTGGGGGCAGACACCAAAAATATGGGAACTATGAACCTGCAGCCTGCAAAAAGGAGATCCTAAATACAGTAAGTTAAACAAAATGAGAAGCCAGAGAATTATGCAGCAGAGGAAGGAGCAATGTAAAAACCCACCAGAACAAAAAAATGAAGAGGAAACAGGCAGTCTACCTGAAAAAGAATACAGAGTAATAATAGTAAAGATGACCCAAAATCAAGGACACAGAATGCAGAAAATACAAGAAAAATTCATCAAGGACCTAGAAGAACTAAAGAGCAAACAAAAAAATGAAATTAAAAATGCGCTAGAAGGAACTGATAGCAGAATAACTGAGGCAGAAGAACGGATAAGTGACTTAGAAGATAAAATAGTGGAAATAACTGCCACAGAGGAGAATAAAGAAAAAAGAATGAAAAGAACTGAGGACAGTCTCAGAGACCTCTGGGACAACATTAAACTCACCAACATTTGAATCATAGGGATCCCAGAAGAAGAGAAAAAGAAAGGGTCTGAGAAAATATTTGAAGAGATTATAGTTGAGAACTTTCTAACATGGGAAAGGAACAGCCAATCAAGTCCAGGAAGCACAGAGAGACTCATACAGGAGGAGAAACACACCAAAACACATACTAATCAAACTATCAAAACTTAAGTTCAAAGAAAAAATATTAAAAGCAGGGGAAAAGCAACAAATAACATACAAGGGAAACCACATAAGGTTAACAGCTGACCTTTCAGCAGAAACTCTGCAAGCCAGAAGAGAGTGGCAGAACATATTTAAAATGATGAAAGGGAAAAACCTACAACAAAAATTACTCTACCCAAAAAGGATCTCATTCATTCGACGGAGAAATTAAAACCTTCACAGACAAGCAAAAGCTAAGAGAATTCATCACCACCAAACCAACTTTACAACAAATTCGAAAGGAACTTCTCTAGGCAGGAAACACAAGAGAAGGAAAAGACCTACAAAAACAAACCCAAAACACTTAAGAAAATGGTAATAGGAACATCCATATTGATAATTACCTTAAATGTAAATGGATTAAATGCTCCAAACAAAAGACAAAGACTGTCTGAATGGATACAAACAAAAGACCCGTATATACGCTGTCTGCAAGAGACCCAATTCAGACCTAGGGCCACTTACAGACTGAAAGTGAAGGAATGGAAAAAGATATTCCATGCAAATGGAAATCAAAAGAAAGTTGGAACAGCAATACTCATACCAGACAAAATAGACTTTAAAATAAAGACTATTAAAAGAGACAAAGAAGGACACTACAGAATGATCAAGGGATCAATCCAAGAAGAAGACATAACAATTGTAAATATATGTGCACCCAACATAGGAGCACCTCAATACATAAGGCAAAGGCTAACAGCCATAAAAGGGAAAATCGACAGTAACACAATAATAGTAGGGGACTTTAACACCCCACTTTCACCAATGGACAGATCATCCAAAATGAAAAAAAATAAGAAAACACAAGCTTTAAATGACACATTACACAAGATGGACTTAATTGATATTTATAGGACATTCTATCCAAAAACAACAGAATACACTACCTTCTCAAGTGCTCATAAAACATTCTCCAGGACAGATCATATCTTGGGTC
This sequence comes from Monodon monoceros, assembly GCF_005190385.1. Classification (NCBI taxonomy): domain Eukaryota; kingdom Metazoa; phylum Chordata; class Mammalia; order Artiodactyla; family Monodontidae; genus Monodon; species Monodon monoceros. Next base: position 12,551,758 of record NW_021703771.1, on the reverse strand, counting down.
ACAAATCAAGGCTCAGTTCATTTAAGAAAACTGAAATCCCATCAAGTATCTTTTCCAACCACAACCCTATGATACTAGATATAAATTACAGGAAAAAATCTGTAAAAACTGCAAATACATGGAGGTTAAACAATACACTACTAAATAACCAAGAGATCACTGAAGAAATCAAACAGGAAATTTAAAAAAACCTAGAAACAAATGACAATGAAAACACGAAGACCCAAAACCTATCGGATGCAGCAAATGCAGTTCTAAGAAGGAAGTTTACAGCAATACAATCCTACCTCAAGAAACACGGAAAATCTCAAATAAACAACCTAACCTTACACCTAAAGCAGTTAGAGAAAGAAAAACAAAACCCCCCACAAAGTGAACAGAAGGAAACAGCATAAATAACATATCAGAAATAAATGAAAAAGAAATGAAGGAAATGATAGAAAAGATCAATAAAACTCAAAGCTGGTTCTTTGAGAAGACAAAATTGATAAACCATTAGCGAGATTCATGAAGAACAAAAGGGAGAGGACTCAAATCAACAGAATTAGAAATGAAAAAAGAAAAGTAACAACTGACACTGCAGAAATACAAAGGATCATGAGAGACTACTACAAGCAACTATATGCCAAGAAAATGGACAACCTGGAAGAAATGGACAAATGCTAGAAAGGTACAACCTTCTGAGACGGAACCAGGAAGAAATAGAAAATATAAACAGACCAATCACAAGCACTGAAATTGAAACTGTGATTAAAAATCTTCCAACAAACAAAAGCCCAGGACCAGATGGCTTTACAGGTGAATTCTATCAAACATTTAGAGAAGAGCTAACACCTATCCTTCTCAAACTCTTCCAAAATATAGCAGAGGGAGGAACACTCCCAAACTCATTCTACGAGGTCACCATCACCCTAACTCCAAAACCAGACAAGGATGTCACAAAGAAAGAAAACTACAGGCCAATATCACTAATGAACATAGATGCAAAAAACCTCAACAAAATACTAGCAAACAGAATCCAACAGCACATTAAAAGGATCATACACCAGGATCAAGGGGGTTTATCCCAAGAATGCAAGGTTTCTTCTATATATGCAAATTAATCAATGTGATAAACCATAATAACAAATTGAAGGAGAAAAACCATATGATCCTCTCAATAGATGCAGAAAAAACTTCTGACAAAATTCAATACTCATTTATGATAAAAACCCCCCAGGAAGTAGGAATAGAGGGAACTTTCCTCAACATAATAAAGGCCATATATGACAAACCCACAGCCAACATCTTTCTCAATGGTGGGAAACTGAAACCATCTCCTCTAAGATCAGGAACAAGACAAGGTTGCCCACTCTCACTGCTATTATTCAACACAGTTTTGGAAGTTTTAGCCACAGCAATCAGAGAAGGAAAAGAAATAAAAGGAATAAAAGGAATTGGAAATGAAGAAGTAAAACTGTCACTGTTTACAGATGACATGATACTATGGATAGAGAATCCTAAAGACGCTACCAGAAAACTACTAGAGCTAATCAATGAATTTTGTAAAGTAGCAGGATACAAAATTAATGCACAGAAATCTCTTGCGTTCCTGTACAGTACTGACGAAAAATCAGAAAGAGAAATTAAGGAAACAATCCCATTTACCATTGCAACAAAAGGAATAAAATACCTAGGAATAAACTTTCCTAAGGAGACAAGAGTCCTGCATGCAGAAAACTATAAGACACTGATGAAAGAAATTAAAGATGATACAAACAGATGGAGAGATATACCATGTTATTGATTTGGAAGAATCAATACTGTGAAAATGACTATCCTATCCAAAGCAATCTACAGATTCAGTGCAATCCCTATCAAGATATGAAATGCAATTTTCACAGAAGTAAAACAAAAAATTTCAGTTTGTATGGAAACACTAATGACCCTGAAGAGCCAAAGCAATCTTGAGAAAGAAAAACATAGCTGGAGGAATCAGGCTCCCTTACTTCAGAGTATACTACTCAGCTACAGTAATCAAGACAGTATGGTACTGGCACAAAAGCAAAAATATAGATCAATGGAACAGCATAGAAAACCCAGAGATAAACCCACACACATATGGTCACCTTATCTCTGACAAAGGCAAGAATATACAATGGAGAAAAGACAGCCTCTTCTATAAGTGGTGCTGGGAAAACTGGACAGTTACATGTAAAAGAATGAAATTAGAACACTTCCTAACACCATACACAAAAATAAACTCAAAATGGATTAAAGACCTAAATGTAAGGCCAGACACTATAAAACTCTTAGAGGAAAACATAGGCAGAACACCCTATGACAAAAATCACAGCAAGATCCTTCTTGACCCACCTCCTAGAGAAATGGAAATAAAAACAAAAATAAACAAATGGGACCTAATGAAACTTAAAAGCTTTTGCACAGCAAATGAAAACAAGCCAAAATCAAGACAAAAGACAAGCCCTCAGAATGGGATAAAATATTTGCAAACGAAGCAACTGACAAAGGATTAATCTCCAAAATTACAAGCAGCTCATGAAGCTGAATATCAGAAAAACAACCCAATCCAAAAATGGTCAGAAGACCTAAAGAGACATTTCTCCAAAGAAGATATACAGACTGCCAACAAACACATGGAAGAATGCTCAACATCACTAATCACTAAATGCAAAGCAAAACCACAATGAATTATCACCTCACGCCAGTCAGCATGGCCATCATCAAAAAATCTACAAACAATAAATGCTGGAGAGGGTGTGGAGAAAAGGGAACCCTCTTGCGCTGTTGGTGGGAATGTAAAGTGATACAGCCACTATGGAGAACAGTATGGAGGTTCCTTAAAAAACTAAAGATAGACCTACCATATGACCAAGCAATCCCACTAGTGGGCATATACCCTGAGAAAACCATTATTCAAAAAGAGACATGTACCATAATGTTCACTGCAGCACTATTTACAATAGGCAGGACATGGAAGCAACATAAGTGTCCATCGACAGATGAATGGATAAAGAAGATGTGGCACATATATAGAATGGAATATTACTCAGACATAAAAAGAAATGAAACTGAGTATTTGTAGTGAGGTGGGTGGACCTAGAGACTGTCATACAGAGTGAAGTAAGTCAGAAAGAGAAAAACAAATACCGTATGCTAACACATATATATAGAATCTAAAAAAAAATGTTGTGATGAACCTAGGGGCAGGACAGGAATAAAGACGCAGACGTAGAGAATGGACTTGAGGACACGATGAGGGGGAAGGGTAAGCTGTGACAAAGTGAGAGAGTGGCATGGACATATATACACTACCAAATGTAAAACAGATAGCTAGTGGGAAGCAGCTACATAGCACAGGGAGAGCAGCTCAGTGGTTTGTGACCACCTAGAGGAGTGGGATAGGGAGGATGGAGGGAGATGTAAGAGGGAGGGGATATATGTGTACATATAACTGACTCACTCTCTTATACAGCAGAAACTAATACAACATTGTAAAGCAATTATACTCCAATAAAGATGTTAAAAAAATTAATGTGTTAAGATTTATTAAGATTGCCTCTTAAGAAAGTTGCTGATAATTTAGTGAACATATATTATTGTGTATATTCTACAATCAAGCTTACCATTATTACAATTTTCTCTTAATGAGAGTTTGTTGATAATTAAGTAATTATGCATGAACTCACTGTCAGTTGTCACCATGACAGTCACTCAAAATTCAGTTAATTTACATAGTCCTCATAAAAAATTCTTCTCTCCACTATTTCTCCCTATAGTGAATTGTCTCCCACAGTTCCAATTTAAAAAAAAAAAATAAGGAAACAGTTTAACTAAATAGTTCCCAAGCTGTAAGTTTTTTTGTTTGTTTTTTCTACTTTGAAACAGAAATAGTGGATACTTGAAGAGCCATTTCGGTTTGTTGAGTAAGAGACATCAAAGGCAGAAACAGGATGAAATACTGGCTGTGCATCAGATGTTTTAGTGCCTCTCATTCAAAAGTAAATGTGCCACAGGTATTAAGATCCTAAAACTGTATATCTAATGGGAACTATGAGGGTGATTCTGAGGTATAGTGACAACTGGGGATCTCTGGGCAAACCAACAAAGCTGATGATGACCTTACATCAACTGCAGGAAGAATGACAGCTCCTTGTTCAATTTCCCGCTTTCTATCTAGCTGCTTATTTCTCCACTTTCTCCTAATCCATTTCCTCCAAGCTACATTTGCTAGGTTATTCTTACCCTAGGGCCAAAGGTCTTCCTTATAAAGAAAACTGAAAAGTCTACTCACCTCTCCTGCCCCCAAAATACAAAACTAGTAATTTCTCCCATATTCTCACAAAAATAAACTAGCAGATGTCCAGTGGTACGTGCACACACAATCTCTGTCACAATGTCTTGCTTTTGCTTGTCCATTCTACCTAACTCCTTTATAGAATCATGTAGCAGAGTCTGATAAGAATGAAGGAAGGAATAGTGAAATGTGAGAAATTTCTAGCCTGTGTCCTACCGTTTTCCTTCTCAATGACCTCTTATTCTACTTGCTATGCCTTCCCTCATTCCTTAGAGTTTACTGCAAATGTGTAAAGTATGATACCTCTGGATAGCAACTTAGGCCTATTATCCCCAAGCTATGATCCGTAGTTGTGATTTGCATTGAAACAAATCCTCACAAGGATTTTAATGATGAATTAGCTTTTATGTATCATCTCTCACTCCAGAGAGAGCTGCATTAATAATAAAATAATAGAATTTGCATAAAGCTTCAAAAATTTACAAAGTGCCACAGCTACACCATTTTATCCTTCTCTAATCCATTTTCAAATGATAAAATGCAATGACACAGGTTACTTGACTTTCTGAGAAGTGAAAAACTCTCTCACTTCCCACTCCAAATCCCTAGTGACTTCCTATATTCTATACTAGCTTAACCCAAATGTTTATCTGTCGGAGAAATTGTAGAGCCAGTATGTTATTCATAAAGGTAACTGGGAGAAAAGGAAAAAGTATGGACAATTTCTAATATGCCTCAATCCTGAGTCAGCAATGTGCCTTGCCACTGATTTCTTGGAAATTCTGGATAATTACCTCATTAGAAGGTAAGAGGAAGAAGTAGGATTTATGAGTTGCCTAGAATGAAAACTTAACAGGACCCACATGGTGGGTTATATTTCCTCTTCTATTTATCATGGGGTATAAAGGGAGAAATAATGCATGTAAATATGGTACTCTGAAAAAACAACCTAGGGCACGTCAATTTAATTCAACATTTACATTTAACAATGCTCCGCATCCAGTCGTTTGCTGTTACTTACCAGGTTGCAAATTTTAAAAGAGCTTCTTAATAACCCCTGTGATTGAATTGTTGTTCTGCCAGCGTTAACTGACACTCTTGCACCTAAGAATGTACAGTGTTTCTTCAGCATTAATTCCCTTGGTATTTAATTAATTCATGGAGAATGAAGCCTCATGTTCATAAACTTGAAATGCATCAAGGGCATACATTAATCTATTTTTAAATAGCATTTGTCCATGAACAGAAAATCTCTCCTGGTTGCTAACTCAGGTTTTGTCAACGCAGTAGCTGCCACAACCAACCAGCTCACAGTGGCGGCTTAGTAACAGCTTTAACTAGCCGACACACAAACACAGCATTGAGAGATCAGTGTTCATTTCAGCATCTGAAAACTTCAGGACCCACAGCCCATCATCTAAAGAAAAATGCATCTGATCAGTTACTAAATGGTGTGTGTGTGTGTGTCTGTACGTTTGTGCACGCGCGCCTGCATTTTGTTTTTAAATAGACCACCCCTCTGGCTCAATGGTTCTCCATCGTACTGAGTGTTAGGATAACCTGTGAAACTTTTAAAGACATCAGATGCCCAAAATTCCATTTCAGTGGGTCTGGCATGGGATTCAAGCACCAGTATTTTTTTAAAAAACAAGTTAAGGACCATTGTTAATTTCATGTCAGTCAGTAGAAATTATGTGAAGATGAATTCTACACTCAAGTTCTCTATAATTCTGTCCAACTTGATTTCTCTCACGTCAATTATTTAAGATTAGTTTGCTATAAAAAGGAAGTTTCGGTACTGTTTCTAGGGAACGCATCTCTTAGCAAAAGACTGAAACTAAGCATTAGTAAACATATTTATAAGTAACTATGTATAAATCTTCATTTAAATGTAGCATGTATTAGTGTTTAAGTGTTCTTATCTTATTTTATTATTTGATTTTACTCTGAAGCAATGAAAACAAGATCCGACTGATGATATTTACTTTCTAGTATCTTCCTCAATTTTGTGTTCTTTCTCAAAAAAAAACTGCTTTGCATAAAATAACAGAAATATTCATGAAAATGGCTAAAATAAAAGAAAATAATACTTTGGATAAAAATGTATGTCATATTTCTGAATAACTCTCTTCCACAGTACAAGGTAAAACTCCTGGTGAAGGAAATTAAGAGACCTTTCTAAGCCTTTTCTGGTTTCAATTATCTGAATATATATTATTTTTATATTTCCTGTTTGCCTTATGTTGAGAGATCAGCTTCATCAGATTTTTTCATGGCTTTTATTAAGACTCATGGAAAAAACTGAACGCATTTGAGAAGTAAACCAAGCTGTTTATCATGAAGGAAGGCGTGGGGGCTTTTAAAAAATTATTTTGCCATTTTCCCCTTTTATACCCTTAGGTCTATCACAGATTAAGTATATATTATTACATATATGCTCACCTGTAGTCCAATTCATCCAACTAACTCCTTCTCTTAGATGAGCCTAAATTCATTGTTCTGTGATTGCTAGGGAATAGGTTGGAGGAAAGCCCCCATCTTTCAGACAGTGATCCCAGGAATGTACATGAAAGCTCAAGTCTTCTGTTTCCCAGACAAATACATCTCATGGTTTCCCTTGAAAGTGCAAAGCTGCAATGGACAGCAACACAGGAGTGCAAGAAAACAACAGATTTACAAAGAAATATAATGACTCCTTCTGAGTTTCAGGTAAATGCCCTAAGGAGAACTGAAGTCAACTAAGATGGAGGCTTACTCCTATATGTGCTATACTAACTCAGCAATAGACTGATACGAATTTGAAGTTGCTAGGCCTTTGGTGAAAAACAAAAGGCCTGTTGGTGAAAAACAGTAAGCAATTTTACATATGTTCAGTAAGTTACTCATTCAAAACTCATAATTAGTTACTTTTATGTGCAAAGCAATGGGTGAGCAATGGTCATGCTTCTAGTTCAGCCACAGCTACATACAAGAACCCTTTTGTTTATACACCTGATAATAAATGGACTAAAACTGTCAAATTAGAGAACTGGCCCCAATCTTCCTTTATTCCAATTTCAGGTGCACCCTGTTCCTTACCCCTTGAAGTCAGCCTGTGACTTCTCTCCTCTAGACCTCTTCCCTTATCAAAACAAAAAGATTCAATATCATTTGGCCAAGATCTCAACTACTGTGGTATAAACTTTCCCACATAATTCTAATTTTATCTTTTGTGGTATAAGAGTGTTTGCCTCCTGTGAAAAGAATTGCAGACAAAACCGAAGAGATGAAAGTTTATCAAATTGGGTATTTTAAGCACATGTAGTTTACTTTACAACTCAGTCAAGCTGTCCTAAAAACCTGAGTAGATGAAGATATTTTTCTGAGATGGAAATCCTTTCCCTTATTGTAAAATCACATCTTAGGCTGATACGGAAGATTCATCTACTTCCATGGTTTTAGGGTATCTAGACCAAAAGGGACTCAGACTCTCTCCTCGTTTCTCATCTTTCCCTTAAGCCTAACCAACAACTCCCTAAGGGAATTATAAATGCCAGAATCCGGACCAACCGTATTCATAACATTCCTCCCTCTCCATTCTGCCTGCCTCCTGAGGGCTAACACACAGCAGGTACACAATCCATGCATGTGGCTCCAAAGCCCTCAGGAACCAGGGCAGACAGAAGGTGAACATTCTCCTGAAACACTTCTGCGCTTAGGGTATGGGGAGGAAAGAGATTCTCTGAGCTTAGAGGACAGACACCACACCAGTGGAGCACAGGTTACTAGGAGCTGGGCATAAGCAAACCACAGCTTTGGGAAGGCAGCCACTGTCTTGATGAAGAACAGAGCCTGCTGAGTAGGACTGCCTGGGTCAGATCCAGGGTCTGCCTAGCTCTGTCTATGGAAAAGTTCTTATACCTCTTTATGCCTCAGTTTCTCCATCTATAAAATAAGGAAACACCTTTCCTGGGTTGTTACAAGGATTACGTGAAATGATCTACGCAAAGAACTTAGCAAGAATTCAATAAATACAGGACTTCATTACCGGAGAGTTAGAATCAAAATTTATTTTTTAATTCAGTGCACCTCACACTTGCATATGTATATGAATTACCTAGGGATCTTGTTAACATGCAGAATCAGATTCTGTAGATCTGGGAGGGGGGTTGAGAGTCTGCATTTCTAACAAGTTCCTAGATGATGTCAGCATGGCTGGTCCCTGGAACACGCTTTGAGGAGTAAGGCTTTAATGTATTTAGGAACAAGCATTCATGTGCTATGGGGGAGAACAGCACACAGTATTTGGAAAATCTAACTGCACTGATGTGAACAGATCAAAGGCATTAGGAAAATAATACAGAAGAGGGAAGGCAATGTCTGTCCAGCTCTATAAAAACAATCTTGAATTATCACACAACACAATATCAGTATAATTTTTACCATGATTTACCTTAAGAGTACATTCTGCATATAAATATTAATCTTCATATGTGATGATTATTTGAGCACATTTGGTGATTCTGGCATGATGGTCTTGACATACACTTTTAACAGAAGGAACATTAGCTACTCACTCATTAATTATTCAGTTCAATAAGACTATATTAGAAATAGAACTACTTAATTCAATTAGACTATAATATGTCAGGGACTGTGCTGAGCCCTCAACTTAGTTTCAAGCCCAGAACTGAAAGGTCATGATATATAGAGAAGAGATGAACATTAAGCCAAAATTACAAGTGAGCTAGAGAAGCAGATGAGCAGCTTTACACCTATATAGCCTGAAAAGAGCAACCATGAGAGGGTCACAGAAAGCACCTTGCTTTGAGCTGAAGGGGTTGAGGTTGAGCTTTAAGGAGTCTCCGTCCCTCGCAACCTCCCGAGAATGCTGTTACTTTCCAGGACACATCCCTATCAGGCGACTGCTACCTAAAACTCTAATGCCCAGACGTCCCCAAGTCACTTCAAGTAGCTACCATGCCATTCCAAAACGGTCATAGGTGTTTCTTCACTAAGACATAATACTTTTTGTTTGAAAGTGTTAAGAATTCCTCCTATGAACATGAACAACTATAGCCAGCTCAACGCCATGTTCTTCTGTTGTGTGTTTCTAAGAGTTTCTGAATAAAAGTGTAGAACTAAAGAATTGAAGTGTGGAAGTAAGGGGTGTGTGTGAAAATAGCATTTGACAGAGAGAACTGAGAGATAGAAGCCCAGGAAAGCGGCAAATTGTGACCAACAAAAAGACAGCTGTGGTAAACGTCGTGACATCCTTCCTTACACACTAGTCACAGAAAGAGCAATCAACAGGTTCCAGTCAAAAGCCCGCCAAAAGTTAAATCCAAATATAACAACATATTTTAGAAGAATACATAATTTTAAATTATTATTTTGAATTATCCATAGTATGTTTCCCCAGCATTAACTCAAAAATTAAGGTGTCTGTGTACAAGTAATAAAGTGACCACCAGTACATTAAGATTTGAGAGCATCCTCAGTAAATGCATGGCAACAGCACTAAGTTTATCAAGTTACATACGAACAACATGAGCTTATGATGGACACCTTTCAGCTTCCCCGTCCGAAAGCTCTGAGTATCACGCAGCAAGACAACCAACCCCTTCTCTTTGAAAGATGCTCTTCTCTTCACTTCCATGACAACACTCGCTAACTTTTCTGCTACTGCTCAGTGCTCTAATTCTTTATCTCCTTTTCAGGATCCTTCCTGGCTCCTAGCACACCAAACGCCCAGGGCTCCTAGGGCTCTCCCTAGGCCCTGCTCAATTTCTGCTTATGAGCTGTCTCCCACAGCTTTAAATAACCTCTATACGCTGATGACGACTCAATAATCTCCAGGCCGGTTCTCTCCTTTGGGATCCAGGATGATAAAGCCCACTCTGCCTTGCTAAGCACATATCTTACAGTCATCATAAAACTCGGTACTTGGTCTGCCCATCCCCACTCCTACCCCACTCCTCCTCCGGGCTGTCCTCCTTGAATCTGTAAATGGCACCTCTATTCACCTGGTTGTTAGCGACCAGAAACCAAGGAATACTGCTGAATGACTACTTCTCCCTCATCCTCCATGCTGTCCATAGCCAAATCCAGTGGATTCTCCCTCTAACATACTTTTTTCAGTTTTTAATTTTTTAAAGTGTTGCAAGCAGATACTGTCCAAGAGTTGTACAGCATTTATCCCAAAGACAGTGGTACCCTACCCCTCTCCACCATCATTCTCATTTGAAACTATTCTAGTTGATTCTTTTGGTATTTACCCTCATGATTATAAATAACATACTTCCTTAAAAACACTGATTTTCCATTATAGAAGGGACTATCTTTCTTTCCCCTGCACTCATCTCCGTTCTCCTCCTCTCTCTCTCTCTCTCTCTCTCTCACACACACACACACACACATTCACACACACATCCACTTTTCATCCATGATTTTGGATAGATATCCACTCTGTGTTTATATTATTGTAACTACATAAATGCTATGCACAGCCAAACCATGTAGATTACTATACATTTTTCCTTTTCTGCACATTCCTCCCTGTAATTAATAACTGTCTAGTTTTATTCATTGGCTAATTTTTTTATGCACGTAATAAAAATTCACCCCCACACTCTTCTTCAATTGTCTTAACCTGCTCTGAAGATGTTCCTACATACTCCACATTCTGTCAGTCTTGCTTTCTTAAAGGCTCGTGCCTGGAACTTCTGACCGACTCCACCAGGTTGCTCTCTAGGCCTTGTGCCACGCTGCCGTCCTGAAACTGCCTTCAGCATAACCTTCCACCATGTGTTGTTTTCAGTTTCCTGTATTTCCTGCCTTCTACTCCTGGTTCACTAGCTCATTTTGTGACAGAACAGCATCAATAGTGTCCTGAGAGAAAATACATATGTGGGAGGTATAATCCGAGACCTAATATGCCTGAAAATATCCCCATTTACTCTTATACTTGATTGATAGTTTGATCAGGTACCAAATGCTGAGTTGGAACTCAATTTCCTGGAAAATATTCGGTAAGATTTCATTGTCTTCAATTCTTCCACTATTTTTGCTTTTGAAAAATCTGAAATATGTGTATTCCCGGTATTTGGCTCATAAAACTGTAAATGTGTTTCCTCTTCTCTCTGGAAGCAGCTTTTTTCTTTGAGATAGTATTTAGAAATTTCACAGTGATGGCCTTAGTTTAAGTCTATTTTCATCCAAGTACAGGGTACTTGGTAGTCTGACAACCTAAAAATACAGGTTTTTCACTGTTCGGAAATTTCTTAAATTGTATCTTCAATGATTTCCTCTTATTTTCTTATTCCCTCTTTCCAGAGCTCTATAATTCAAATGTTCGATTCCAAAAACTGGCCCTCCAGCTTTCTTTCTATTGCTCCATTATTTTCTATTTTCTTTCTTCCTTTACTCTCTGGAAGATTTCCCTACCTAAACTTCCAAACCTTTAGTAATTTTAATTTTAAAAGTCTTATTTATTCCCTGAAAATTTTATTTTAAAGCACCATTTTCTTTTTCGTTACAAAACATGCTTTTACCTTTCTGAGACCATTAAATATATAGATATATATAGATATATAATACATATATTTGTGTGTGTATGTGTGTGTGTGTGTACACACACATATATACATATATATTTTACTTTTAAATTTAACTTTTGCCTCTCTGCCTGCTCTCTGAATCCACCAAATTGTTTTCAGCAACTGACTTTCATATTAGACACTTTCCTCAGAAATCTGCTAATTCTGCTTCATAAGAGCCACGACTGAAAGCTGACTGCAAGCTCCCATTTGTGGGTGGGGCTAGTGCACTATAAGCTTTAGTACAGGATCCACTGCTGTTTCCCTTAGGGGAACTTTGATTTCAGTGCATTCGTGCTTTTCCTCTTGGGATGTTCAATTTCCCCAGAAAAGATTTCTCATTTGCCATCTGAGAGGTAAAGGTCTTGTTGCCAGTGTTCTGGAGCCAAATGGGAGAAGAAAGTTGGGGAAGTATCAGCAACCGTACACGTAGGTTTATTTAATCCCCGTTTAAAAAGAGTACCTTTACCCTCAACTCTAATTTCCAGAATAAGATGCCTTATCATTATTATTACTACTACTGTTTCCAGAGAATAAATCCCCAGGCTTTTGCCGGTTGTGGGAGTGGCACATCCCTGCCATGTGTGGTAGGGGAGGGGATCCAGGGCTCTAATGCTTCCAAAGCACACTTCTGACCAAACCTCCTTATTCTACCTACCGCCACCTGGTCTCCATTTCCTCTTCCAAAGGTAACTAGCAGAGCTACTTTCTGAGTCTTTGGAAAGTCTACTGTGTAAACTAGTTTGGATAATAGCTTTCTCAAATGCTCCTTTACAATTCTGTTTTCTTGGACCCACTAAGGCATTTACCAATTGTCCAAGTCTTCTCCAGCTTCTAACAGTTTGTTGCTATTGTCTGGTTTCCCATTTCCCCCATATGCTTACGCCTTTAAAAAGTCCTTTACTATTGTTTTAATCAGGGTAGAAGACAAGTTAGATGTCTGTCCTCACTCTACCAACTTTAAGGAGAAATCTTCCAGCACATACTTTTGTACCCAGTATCTATTTTAAATCTGTATAACTCTTTTCATTTCTACCTCCACCAACCTAGTGTAAGCCGTCATCCACTCTCACCTGGACTGCAACAGGGCCTAAATGGTTTCTCTACCTCCACCTCTTGTTCCCTTTCTAATCAATGACTTCAGAGGTATTCAGAGTGAGGTTTTGAAACCTAAAGCAATGACTTCCATTGCACAGCAAATAAAATCCAAACTCCTTGCAGCAGCCTATCCAAAAGATGCTGCGGGCTGCAAGTTGCAGAAAACCCAACTCAAACCACTTGAAAGGCTAACGAAATGCACTGACTCCTGTGAGTGGAAATCCAGAGACTGAGGAGGCTGCTCTGGCTGCTGACCGGCTCTGGTTGGATTTCCTGTGGTTTTCTGGACTGGACCCTCCTTTATGTAGCTACTCTGCCCTTCAGATGCCGCAGGATGATTGTGAGTCCCAGCTTTACATCTCCTCAAGACAGTAGCCAGAGGAAGAGATGGAGAATTGCTTCTAGGAATCTCTCAGAGAATGAGAAGAAACTTCCCCAGAAGCCCAGAGAAACACATGCATGACCTGTACATAGGTAGAGATAGACATTTTAATAAAATCAAAGGGTAATAAGAGTGGAAACGAACAGTGGGTAGGTGCGGTAGGCTAGAGCATGGCCCTCAAAAGATATCTACATCAAGTGCCTGTAACCTGTGAATGCCACTATCTTATTTAGAAAAAGGGTCTTTGCGGAGGTGATTAAGTAAAGGATCTTGAAATGAAGAGAGAATCCTGGATTGTTCAGGAAGTCCCTAAATACCATCACCAGTATCCTCATAAGTAAGAGGCACAGAGCTTGGACACACAGTGAAGAAGGCAACGTGAAGATGAAAGACAGCAGGATGTAGCCACAACCCAGCAATGCCAGAAGCCACCAGGAGCTGTCAGAGGCAAGGAACAGACTCTCCCCTAGCATCTCTAGACAAAAACACCTTTATTTCAGATTTCCGGCCACCAGAACTGTGACAGAATAAATTTCTGTTGTTAAGCCTTCGAGATTATGGCAATTTGTTTCAGCGGCCCCAGGAAATAAACACAGTAGGCATCCTACCAATCCATTAGAGTCCATACTTTCCCAAACTCATTACGCAGCTCTCCGCCCTTCTCTCTCTCAACTTGAGCACACGCCACCTTCCAATCGCTCACCCATCCTGTCTCAGGGGCCCATGCTGCAACCACTGTCTCAAAAGTCCTTACTCCAAATTCCCTCTCATGTTACTTAAATGCTACTTCCTCCATGAGGCCTTTCATGTCCCACCAATTTAAATTAGATCTTTTCTTTCATCCTCTCCCCTTGCACCCTGCTCATTTCTTTTTTGCATACCTGTTACGTTAGTTTACAGTTTATGGCTATCTCATTAGCTCCCTAAGTCAGTGACTGTGTCTCATTAGTCAACCACAGTATATCCAGTATCTCTGACAGAATCCAGCCCATTAAAGGGGTCTGTGTTTCACATTACAGACCTCACACTCAAAAAATACCATGGGAAAAACAAATAAATGAGTTAATGGTTAATTATATGCTCAAAGTAAAATGTTCTGCTTCAAAGTCATCGTTGCCTATAAATAAAGGAGAAGCAATTTAATGTTCTCAGAATTCTTTGATTTTTCCAGGTCTCACATTTATGATTTAAGCTTTTCCAACCCTTATGAGTACTGATAACTAAGTGGGGTGGGTACTTTAAGCAGATTCTGAACTCAGTGGGAAAAATAAACTATAAAAAAAATGATAGCTTCAAATTCCTATTTACAAATTTATAAAGAGCAAAATTTAAATGTATTTCACAAAACTTATTAAAACAGGAAGGAAGATATTTTAATTTTTATGTAGACACAAGCAAAACCACATAGTTTATATACTCAATTAGAAATTAGTGCTATACGACTCAATATACAATCATAAAGTCTCCAACAGACTGTTATTTATAGCCAATAAAGAAAAGAAGGAACAAGTGACCCTATATTATAATGCAGAGCAGTTTTTTTTCTTTCCATTATTGCTTTCTATAAACATAAACCTTTGTACAGAATAAAATGCAGCAACTTACCCAAACTATACATATTCTTCTTATAAAACTGAGAGAAATATTGCTAAGGTCTTTGATTTCTAATGAATATTTTTTTATCCCATAAATTGAAGTCAGTTTACTTCTTTTGCATTTAGGACAAAAACGTATGGATATAATTTTTAAATTAATGATGGAAATAATATATAGTAGAAAAGGGGAAAAATCTGTGGTCACATCTATAGGTTTGAGACACAGGTGTTCCATGACTGGTTAATTAAGTAACTTTACTGAGTCCTTTAACCTACCTATCCTCAATCTTTTCCCCTATAAACTGAAGATAGTAATAACAGCCATGACACAGAGCTGTCGACAGAAGAGATAATAAACTCCATGTGAAACCGCTTCACAAGTTATGAAGTATAATATGAAGATAGACTGCAGTTAATTATCTTAGGAAGTGATAAACTATACCTTGAAAGTAAACTGAACCAAGTTATGCTCTGTCTACTCCTGTTTCCTCTGAATGAGTGCTGCAAGTTAAACACTACTTACAAAATCCAAGGAATGTCTGATTTATGCAATGGTCAAACGAGTATTAAGATTTTAGTTTATGACACAACTTGTTTCAGTAAATGCTTATTAAATTAAACTACAACCGCAGGAATATTGGCCTAGAATTTTTTTTTTTTTAAACACAGCTCTGCAGAAAAGATGCAAAGGGGCATGGAGGCTTAACCTTAGACACAACTTCTGTTTCCCCAGGAGTGTCCAAAAAAAAAAGCAGACTGTGAGTAGCCTTTAAAATCTGGCAGGTAGGGCTTCCCTGGTGGCGCAGTGGTTGAGAGTCCGCCTGCCGATGCAGGGGACACGGGTTCGTGCCCCGGTCTGGGAAGATCCCACATGCCGTGGAGCGGCTGGGCCCGTGAGCCATGGCCGCTGAGCCTGCGCATCCGGAGCCTGTGCTCCGCAACGGGAGAGGCCACGACAGTGAGAGGCCCGTGTACCGCAAAAAAAACCAACCAAACAAACCCCCAAAACTAGGAAACACAGATTGGTGAAAAAAACCATCTTATTTCATGAACCGTACGTATCTTCAGATTTACCTATAAACTGCCTGAAGGCCACATCATTGGTGATCTAAGCAAAAAGGACAGTCTGAGGGGAATCAACAGCTAGCAAATGTGAGAGCAGAAACATAACCTAGACAGGAAGGGATGGGTGCAAAGAGTAAGTGAAACCAAGACACTCAAATAGTTAACTTACATTGGATTTTTTTGTTTTAAGATTTTTTTTTTTAAGTGGACCACTTTTTAAAAAAAATATCTTTCTCGGAATATAATTGCTTTACAATGGTGTGTTACTTTCTGCTGTATAACAAAGTGAATCAGATATACATATACATTTATCCCCATATCTCTTCCCTCTTATGTCTCCTTCCCAACCTCCCTATCGTACCCCTCTAGGTGGACACAAAGCACCAAGCTGACATCCCTGTGCTGTGCGAGTGCTTCCACCAACTATCTATAGTACGTTTGGTAGTGTATATATGCCCATGCCACTCTCTCATTTTGTGCCAGCTTACCCTTCCCCCTCCCCTTGTCCAAAACTCCATTCTCTATGTCTGAGTCTTTATTCCTGTCCTGCACCTAGGTTCTTCAGAACTTTTTCTTTTGATTGCATATATATGTGTTAGCATATGGTATTTGTTTCTCTTTCTGACTTACTTCACTCTATATGACAGTCTCTAGGTAAACCCACCTCACTACAAATAACTCAATTTCTTTTCTTTTTAAGGCAGAGTAATATTCCATTGCATATAAGCACTACATCTTCTTTATCCATTCATCTGTCGATGGACACTTAGATTGCTTCCATGTCCTGGCTATCGTAAATAGAGCTGCAATGAACATTGTGGTACATGACTGTTCTTGAATGACAGTTTTCTCAGGGTATATGCCCAGTAGTGGGATTGCTGGGTTGTATGGTAGTTCTATTTTTACTTTTATAAGGACCTTCTATACTGTTCTCCATAATGGCTGTATCAATTTACATTCCCACCAACAGTGCAGGAGGGTCCCATTTTCTCCACACCCTCTCCAGCATTTATTGTTTGTAGATTTTTTAATGATGGCCATTCTGACCGGTGTGAGGTGATACCTCATTGTAGTTTTGATTTGCATTTCTCTAATGATTAGTGATGATTAGCATCCTTTCATGTGTTTGTTGGCAGTCTGTATATCTTCTTTGGAGAAACGTCTATTTATGTCTTCGCCAATTAGTGGATTGGGTTGTTTGTTTTTTGATATTGAGCTGCATGAGCTGCTTGTATATTGTGGAGATTAATCCTTTGTCCATTGTTCGTTTGCAAATATTTTCTCCCATTCTGAGGGCTGTCTTTTCGTCTTGTTTATGTTTTCCTTTGCTGTGCAAAACCTTTTAAGCTTCATTAGGTCCCATTTGTTTATTTTTATTTCCATTTCTCTAGGAGGTGGGTCAAAAAGGATCTTGCTGTGATTTATGTCACAGAGTGTTATGCCTATGTTTTCCTCTAAGAGTTTTATAGTGTCTGGCCTTACATTTAAGTCTTTAATCCATTATAAGTTTATTTCTGTGTATAGTGTTAGGGAGTGTTCTAATTTCATTCTTTGACATGTAGCTGTCCAGTTTTCCAAGCACCACTTATTGAAGTGCTGTCTTTTCTCCAATGTATATTCTTGCCTCCTTTATCAAAAATAAGGTGACCATATGTGTGTGGGTTTATCTCTGGGCTTTCTATCCTGTTCCATTGATCTATATTTCTGTTTTTATGCCAGTACCATACTGCCTTGATTACTATAGCTTTGTAGTAATCTCTGAAGCCAGGGAGCGTGTTTCCTCCAGTTCAGTTTTTCTTTCTCAAGATTGCGTGGGCTATTCAGGGTCTTTTGTGTTTCCATAAAAATTATATTTTTTGTTTTAGTTCTGTAAAAAATGCCATTGGTAGTTTGATAGGGATTGCACTGAACCTGTAGATTGCTTTGGGTACTATAGTCATTTTAACAATGTTGATTCTTCCAATCCAAGAACATGGTTTATCTCTCCATCTGCTGGTATCTTTAATTTCTTTCATCAGTGTTCTATAGTTTTCTGCATACAGGTCTTTTGTCTCCTTAGGTGGGTTTATTCCTAGGTATTTTATACTTCTTGTTGAAATGGTAAATGGGATTGTTTCCTTAATTTCTCTTTCAGATTTTTCAGCATTAGCATATAGGAATGCAAGAGATTTCTGTGCATTAATTTTGTATCCTGCTGCTTTACCAAATTCATTGATTAGCTCTAGTAGTTTTCTGGTACCATCTTTAGGATTCTCTATGTATAGTATCATGTCGTCTGCAAACAGTGACAGCTTTACTTCTTTTCTGATTTGGATTCTTTTATTTCTTTTTCTTCTCTGATTGCTGTGGCTAAAACTTCTAAAACTATTTTGAATAATAGTGGTGAGAGTGGGCAACCATGTCTTGTTCCTGATCTTAGTGGAAATGGTTTCAGTTTTTCACCATTGAGAACAAGGTTGGCTGTGGGTTTCTCATATATGGAGTTTATTATTTTGAGGTAAATTTGCTCTATGCCCGCCTTCTAGAGGGTTTTTTATCAAAAATGGGTGTTGAATTTTTACTAAAGCTTTTTCTGCATCTATTGAGATGATCCTATGGTTTTTGCCCTCCAGTTTGTTATTATGGTGTATCACATTGATTGATTTGCATATGTAGAAGATTCCTTGCATTCCTTGGATAAACCCCACTTGATCCTGGTGTATGATCCTTCTGATGTGCTGTTG
Source organism: Monodon monoceros (assembly GCF_005190385.1). Taxonomy (NCBI): domain Eukaryota; kingdom Metazoa; phylum Chordata; class Mammalia; order Artiodactyla; family Monodontidae; genus Monodon; species Monodon monoceros. The sequence continues at coordinate 12,533,021 of NW_021703771.1, read as the reverse complement.
GATTCTGTTTGCTAGTATTTTGCTGAGGATTTTTACATCTATGTTCATCAGTGATATTGGCCTGTAGTTTTCTTTTTTTGTGACATCTTTGCCTCATTTTGGTATGGGGGTGATGGTGGCCTTGTAGAATGAGTTGGGGAGTGTTCCTACCTCTGCTATATTTTGGAAGAGGTTGAGAAGGAGAGGTGTTAGCTCTTCTCTAAATGTCTGATAGAATTCACCTGTGAAGCCATCTGGTCCTGGGCTTTTGTTTGTTCGAAGATTTTTAATCATAGTTTCAATTTCAGCACTTGTGATTGATCTGTTTGTATTTTCTATTTCCTCCAGGTTCAATCTTGGAAGGTTGTGCTTTTCTGAGAATTTGTCCATTTTTTCCAGGTCGTCATTTTATTGGCATATAGTTGCTTGAAGTAATCTCTCACGATCCTTTGTATTTCTACAGTGTCAGTTGTTATCTCTCCTTTTTTCATTTCTAATTCTATTGATTTGAGTCTTCTTCCTTTTTTCCTGATGAATCTGGCAATGGTTTATCAATTTTGGTTATCTTCTCAAAGAACCAGATTTTAGTTTATTGATCTTTGCTATCGTTTCCTTCATTTCTTTTTCATTTTTTTCTGATCTGATATTCATGATTTCTTTCCTTCTGCTAACTTTGGGGTTTTTTAGTTTGTTTTCTCTAATTGCGCTATGTATGAGGTTAAGTCGTTTATTTGAGATGTTTCTTGTTTCTTGAGGTAGGACTGTATTACTATAAACTTCCCTCTTAGTACTGCTTTTGCTGCTTCCCATAGGTTTTGGGTCATTGTGTTTTCATTGCCATTTATTCTAGGTATTGTTTGATTTCCTCTTTGGTTTCTTCAGTGATATCTTCGTTATTTAGTAGTGTACTGTTTAGCCTCCATGTGTTTGTATATTTTACAGACTTTTTCCTGCAATTGATATCTAGTCTCATAGCGTTGTGGTCAGAAAAGATACTTGATACAATTTCAAATTTCTTAAACTTACCAAGGCTTGATTTGTGACCCAAGATATGATCTATCCTGGAGAATGTTCCATAAGCACTTGAGAAGAAAGTATATTCTGTTGTTTTTGGATGGAATGTCCTATAAATACCAATTAAGTCTATGTTGTTTAATGTATCATTTAAAGCTTGTGTTTCCTCATTTATTTTCATTTTGGATGATCTGCCCATTGGTGAAAGTGGGGTGTTAAAGTCCCCTACTGTTATCGTGTTACTGTCCATTTCCCCTTTTATGGCTGTTAGCATTTGCCTTATGTATTGAGGTGCTCCTATGTTGGGTGCATAAATATTTGCAATTGTTATATCTTCTTCTTGGATTGATCCCTTGATCATTAGGTAGTGTCCTTCTTTGTCTCTTGTAGCAGTCTTTATTTTAAAGTCTATTTTGTGTGATATGAGAATTGCTACTCCAGCTTTCTTCTGATTTCCATTGCATGGAATATCTTTTTCCATCCCCTCACTATCAGTCTGTATCTGTCCCTAGGTGTGAAGTGGGTCTCTTGTAGACAGCATATATACAGGCCCTAATTTTGTATCCATTCAGCCAGTCTCTGTCTTTTGGTTGGAGCATTTAATCCATTTATATTTAAGGTAATTATCGATATGTATGTTCCTATTAACATTTTCTTAATTGTTTTGGGTTTGTTATTGTAGCTCTTTTCCTTCTCTTGTGTTTCCTGCCTATAGAAGTTCCTGTAGCATTTGCTGTAAAGCTGGTTTGGTGGTGATGAATTCTCTTAGCTTTTGCTTGTCTGTGAAGGTTTTAATTTCTCCATTGAATCTGAATGAGATCCTTGCTGGGTAGAGTATTCTTGGTTGCAGGTTTTTCTCCTTCATCACATTAAATATATCCTGCCACTCCCTTCTGGCTTGCAGAGTTTCTGCTGAAAGATCAGCTCTTAACCTTATGGGGATTCCCCTGTATGTTATTTGTTGCTTTCCCCTGGCTGCTTTTAACATTTTTTCTTTGTATTTAATTTTTGATAGTTGGAGTAATATGTCTTGGCATGTTTCTCCTTGGATTTATCCTGTATGGGTTTCTCGAGCTTCCTGGACTTGATTGACTATTCCCTTTCCCATATTAGGGAAGTTTTCAACTACAATCTCTTCAAATATTTTCTCAGTCCCTTTCTTTTTCTCTTCTCCTTCTGGGACCCCTATAATATGAATCATGGTGCATTTAATGTTATCCCAGTGGCCTCTGATTCTTGTCATTCTCAATTCTTTTCATTCTTTTTTCTTTATTCTCCTCTGTGGTAGCTATTCCTGCTCTTTTATCTTCCAAGTCACTTATCCGTTCTTCTGCTTCAGTTATTTTGCTATTGATTCCTTCTAGAGAATTTTTAATGTCATTTATTATGTTGTTCATCATTGTTTGTTTGCTCTTGAGTTCTTCAATTTCCTAGTTAAATGTTTCTTGTATTTTCTCCATTCTAGTTCCAAGATTTTGGATCATCTTTACTATCATTACTGTGGATTCTTTTTCAGGTAGACTGCCTATTTCCTCTTCATTTGTTTGGTCTGGTAGGTTTTTACTTTGATCCTTGATCTTCTGTGTATTTCTCTGTCTTCTCATTTTGCTTAACTTACTGCATTTGGGGGTCTCCTTTTTGCCAGCTGCAGTTTCGTATTTCCCGTTGTTTTTGGTGTCTTCCCCCAGTGCGTAAGATTGGTCACTGGGTTGTGTAGGCTTCTTGGTGGAGGGGACTGGTGCCTGTGTTCTGGTGGATGAGACTGGACCTTGCCTTTCTGGTGGGCAGGGCTGCATCCGGTGGCGTGTTTTGAGGTTTCTGTGAACTTATTATGATTCCAGGCAGCCTCTCAGCGAATGTGTGGGGTTGTTTTCCTGTCTTGCTAGTTGTTTGGCATGGAGTGTCCAGCACTGTAGCTTGCTGGTCGTTGAGTGGAGCTGGGTCTTAGCATTGAGATGGAGATCTCTGGGAGAGCTTTTGCTATTTGATATTATGTGGGGCCAGGAGGTCTCTGGTGGACCAATGTCCTGGACTCAGCTCTCCCACCTAAGAAGCTCAGGCCTGACACCCAGCTGGAGCACAAAGACCCTGTCACCGACACAGGTCAGAAGAAAATGGAGGACAAAGAAAGAAAGAAAGAAAAATAAATAAATAAAATAAAATTATTAAAATAAAAACAATATAATATTAAAAATAAAATTTTAAAAGTAATAAATAAAAAAGAATGAAAGAACAGAGCAACAAAACCAATAAAGAAATCCACCAATGATAAGAAGCACTAAAAACTATACTAAAAAAAGAAAAAAAATGGACAGAAAGAACCCTAGGACAAATGGTAAAAGCAAAGCTATACCAGACAAAATCACACAATGAAGCATACACATACACACTCACAATAAGAGAAAAAGGAAAAAAATATATATATTTTAAGAAAAAAAGAGAGCAACCAAATCAATAAACAAATCTACCAATGATAATAAGCTGTAAATACTAAACTAAGATAAACAAAACCAGAAACAAATTAGATGCAGAAAGCAAACCCCATGTCTACAGTTGCTCCCAAAGTCTACTGCCTTAATTCTGGGATGAATCGTTGTCTATTCAGGTATTCCACAGATGCAGGTACATCAAGTTGATTGTGGAGCTTTAATCCGCTGCTCCTGAGGCTGCTGGGAGAGATTTCCCTTTCTCTTCTTTGTTCACACAGCTCCCGGGGTTCAGCTTTGGGTTTGGCCCCGCCTCTGCGTGTAGGTCTCCTGAGGGCGTCTGTTCTTCGCTCAGACAGGACGGGGTTAAAGGAGCAGCTGATTCGGGGGCTCTGGCTCACTGAGGCCGGGGGAGGGAGGGGTACAGAATGCGGGGTGAGCCTGCGGTGGCAGAGGCCGGCGTGATGTTGCAACAGCCTGAGGCACGCCATGTGTTCTCCCAGTGAAGTTGTCCCTGTATCACAGGACTCTGGCAGTGGCAGGCTGCACAGCCTCCTGGGGTGGGGTGAGGTGTGGATAGTGACCTGTGGTTTCACACAGGATTCCTGGTGGCTGCAGCAGCAGCCTTAGCATTTCATGTTGGTCTCTGGTGTCCGTGCTGATAGCCATGGCTCATGCCTCTCTCTGGAGCTCGTTTAGGCAGTGCTCTGAATCCCCTCTCCTCGCGCAGCCCGAAACAATGATCTCTTGCCTCTTAGGCAGCTCCAGACTTTTTCCCAGACTCCCTCCTGGCTCACTGTGGTGCACTAGCCCCTTCAGGCTGTGTTCACACAGCCAACCCCAGTCCTCTCACTCTCTGCGCTCCGACCGAAGCCGGAGCCTCAGCTCCCAGCCCCCACCTGCCCCAGCGGGTGAGCAGACACGCCTCTCAGGCTGGTGAGCTCCAGTCGGCACCAATCCTCTGTGCAGGAATCTCTCCGCTTTGCCCTCTGCACCCCTGTTGCTGTGCTCTCCTCTGTGGCTCCAAAGCTTCCTCCCCACCCACCCCCCGTTTCCACCAGTGAATGGGCTTCCTAGTGTGTGGAAACTTTTCCTCCTTCACAGCTCCCTCCCAGAGATGCAGGTCCCATCCCTATTCTTTTGTCTCTGTTTTTTCTTTTCTTCTTTTGCCCTACCCAGGTACGTGGGGATTTTCTTGCCTTTTGGGAAGTCTGAGGTCTTCTGCCAGTCTTCAGTAGGTGTTCTGTAAGAGTTGTTCCACATGTAGATATATTTCTGATGTATTTGTGGGGAGGAAGGTGATCTCCACATCTTACTCCTCCGCCACCTTGAAGTTTCCCGCTATGTGGACCATTTTTAAAGTTTTTATTGAATTTGTTACAACAGTGCTTCGGTTTTATGTTTCATATTTTTGGCTGCAAGGCATGTGGGATCTCAGCTCCCCAACCGGGGATTGAACCTGCACCCCTGCATTGGAAGGCAATGTCTTAACCACTAGACCACCAGGGAAGTCCCTAAAATTGATTTTCTATAATTAAAATAGGAAGAAAAATCCATGATACCTGCTAATAAGCTCATCGGTCAGCGGGAAGCTGTGGCCATTGTAAGGGTAAGTTTGTGACACCACAAAATGAGGCCCTGCTGCCTAGTACATGGAGGTGCTTCAGGAATGTCATTACAGTGTCAGTAAGACAGAGCTGCTCCTTGGGAAGGTTTTATACACAGAAAAATTTGACCAAAAGACAGAAGATGGTATTTAAGTATATAGGAGTATATGAAGTATAACTTGTCATTTACTTTCATTCTCTTATTTTCAATTCACAAAATACTTCATTTTGCTCCTGGAATGAGCTCAGCATTATATCAGGAATAGTAGAGAAAATAGGATATGGCCCTTCCTCAGGAGAGCATATGATACCTGGTATTATGCTAATAAGCACTTCATTTGCATCTACACATTGAAAATTCCCAACAGCCCTATGAGGTAATCACATTTACTGTCCCCATTTTATAGATGTGGAACTCGATATCAGTTATCTAAGGCCAGCGCTAGTAAATAAAAGTTTGGGCGTGCTAACCTAAGCTGTTAATCTCTGTGATAAAAACATTTGACAGGCTTAATAAAACATTAAAAAAAAATTCAAGCCATACTAGATAAGCTGAAATAATACAGCATATGGCAAACTGAAAAGTGAATTATGTAGACAATAATCACTACAGAAGTTCAGAAGAGGAGCCCATTTCAGGATCAAATTGAAAAGACAGAATTTATGAGTGAAGTAAGATTTGAGTCATGTTTTGACGTATTTATTTGGGTGGGGTGTGCAAGTCAATCTCAATGGTTTTCCCAGATGTTGTTTACTTTGGGGATCACAGCATCGTTTCGGAATCACATGAAAAGGATGAGCGCCCTCCTAGGAAAAAGAGCACATGCTCCAACACACAAAATTGTGCACGTGATTTTAAATTGTACACCTTATACCTCAGGGCTGCAGAAGAAACTCGAGTTATTTAACAAAACAATAGAAGAACCTTCACTACCTGGACCTTCTCATCTCGTTAGGCGCATGTCTTCCAAAGCTCCACTCCTTCCCAACCGAACCCCCCAGACTGCAGCAGTTCCAGGGCTCTCCAAGCTTCCCCCTGCCTCAGTGTCTCTTGTCAAGCAGCTGGCATACCTCTCCCAAGTTATCTTTCAGGGGGCCCTTCTAAATCTTGCCCATCTTTCCAGGTTAGTTCAAGGCACTGGAAAGCCTCAAGTATGAAAAACAGTGATCAACTAAGATGGGGAAATCAAGACCAGAAGAAAATAGAGGCAAAGCAGGGAACAAGGAAAATATAAAAGTTTTACACATTACTGTACATAAAACAAGAACTGGGGGCTATGAAAAGGAACAATCAAGAGAACAGGAACTCATACAAACGAAAAATATTTCAGCAGAAATAAAAATTCAATAGAATGGCTAAAAGAAAAAGTTGAGGAAATCTCCCAGGAAAAAGAAAAAGGAAAAGAATAAACAGTACAAGAAAAAAAGATAAGAAATCTAGAGGATCAGACCAAGAACTGTCCTAGACAAAGGATACAGAGAAAAGGCAGAAATATATGAGAAAAACTATTCAAAAATTTTTCAGAACTGAAAGATGGAATCCCAAATTCAAAGACCCCCCAAGGACTCAAGAAAAAGGCCCACACTGAGGTACACCATCTGTAATTACAAAACAATGGAAACAGGAGAGATCCTAAGTGCTTCTGCGGGTGTGCGAGGTTGAGGGATAGATCACGTTGAAGGAATTACAATCAGAATTACACTGGAAATCTCATTAGGAACACTGGAATCCAGAAGTTAGTAGAAAAATGTTATAAATTCTATGGAAAAAATGATTTCCAACCAGAAATCTATCCTAATCCACCAATAAAGTTTAAAGTTGGAATAAAATATTTTAAGCAAACAAATATTTTTCAAGTTTACATCCCAGGAATCCATTCTAAGTGAGCTCGTAAACAATGTGCATCACCTAAATGAAGTTATAAACTAAGGAAAGGAATATATGAGATCTAGGGACTCAGAGACACAGCACAAAAAAGCAGCAAAGGGAATTCCCAGGGTGGTGATTAAAAGAAGTCCATGGAATAAAGCTGATCAGAGACACAGGAAGCTCAGCCCAGATGAGAACAGGAAGATGAAGGGCTCCAGAAGGTGTATCTTAAAATAAATAAAAGATGGAACTGATAAGTGACTTAATTTGTTTGGCCATACTGAGAGGATGTTTACAACCCTGTCAAAGTATATGAAAGAAGCATCAATTATAGGTATGCAGAAAACTAAGCAAGTGGAAAAAAATATCCTAAGGAAAAAAAAAGCTGTAAAAATAGGAAATGAAACCATTGTATATTAGATGTGTTGGTGTTAAAAATTACATCTTTATAATAATATAAATATGCAGTAACATATTTATAATAATACAAATACATCATGGCATATTTATAATAATACAAATACATCATGGCATGTTTATAACAGTACAAATACGTCTTGGCATGTTTATAATAATACAAATACATCTTGGCATGTTTATAATAATACAAATACGTCATGACATATTTATAATAATATGAATATGTAATATTTACTTAACCAAAACTATGACAAAATTATGATTGAGGAGAGCAGCCACATAAGACATAAATTTTTGTCTTCTATGATAAAAAGTGAACAGATAAAAAAGAAAATAACTTGAGAAATAGGAGCATAAGCATTTTGTTTAAAAGCACAGGTGTAAGTGGGGGCAGAAGAGGAGTACAGACCTGGCCATGGTGGTCTCGGGTTAGCTCTTTGTCTCGGTGGACAGAGGGCTAGCTCTTTGTCATTATAATATGGAATAGTACATATTTTAAAAATACATTCACAGGTTTCCACTTCTGGAAAGTGGACTTGCGTATCTCTCATCCTCTCACTAAGTACTAAAAACCCTAGGCATTATATTTAAAACACACCCAAGAAGACTGACAGGTGGACAGGCTACGAACCTTAGGACCAAAGGAAGGACTAGGTGGTGAGTTCTCTGGTTTTCTTTTTTTTTTTCTGTAATTACTTAGGTTTTTGTTTTGTTTGTTTTTTTAAATTGAAGTATAAGTTCATTTACAATGTTGTGTTAGTTTCAAGTGTACAGAAAAGTGATTCAGTTATACATATATATACATGTACATATACATATATATATATTCTTTCTCAGATTCTTTTCCCTTGTAGGTTATTACAAAATACTGAGTATAGCTCCCTGTGCTATACAGTAGTTCCTTGTCGGTTATTTTACATATAGTAATGTGTATATATCAATCCCAAACTCCTAATTTATCCCTCCTCACCTTTCCCCTTTGGTAACCATAAGCTTGCTTTCCATGTTTGTGGGTCTATTTCTGTTTTGTTAGTAAGTTCATTTGCACCATTTTTTTTTAGATTCCACATATAAGTGATATCATATGATATTTGTCTTTCTCTGTCTGACTTACTTCACTTAGTATGACAATCTCTAGGTCCATCCATGTTGCTGCAAATGGCATTATTTCATTCCTTTTTATGGCTGAGTAATAGTTCACTGTGTATATATACCACATATTCTTTATCCATTCATCTGCCAATGGTTAAATATTTAGGTTGTTTTCATGTCTTGGCTATTGTAAACAGTGTTGCTGTCAATACTGGGGAGCATGTATCTTTTCGAGTTATGGTTTTCTCCAGATATATGCCCAGGAGTGGGATTGAGAGGGTGTGGAGAAAAGCGGGAATGTAAATTGGTGCAGCCACTATGGAAAAAGGTATGGAGGGTCCTCAAAAAACAAAAAATAGATCTGATTTCCTTTTTGTCTCGTTTATCCCACATTTGGAAATAAAAAAGCCAACAACCCAGAAATGCCAATGGGTACGGACAAAAACAACAACAACAACAATAAAAGTCTGCCCCCCTAGCCAAAGGACAGAAAAGGGGCATCCTAGCAAGATGGAGAGCTTTAAAAGATAACCTCCCTAAAGCTGCCAAACATCACAGGAAAAGACTGTGGCCCAGCCCCCTGTGGGAGCAAAGGCCACGGGAGGAGCCTAGACCCCACCTGCACCAGCTACAGTGAGACCCCCAAACCCACCCCACCAAGCACCGCATGGAGCCCTGAGGACACAGAGTGAGGACAGCCTGGCACTGGCCCAGAGACTGGATTCTGATGGAGGATAAATCCGAGTCAGGAGCCCCTGCACAGTGAGACGTGTGCTGCGGTGAATTCATGGGAAGGGTATTTAATCAGCCAAAGGAAAGGGAGACGGAGGCAGGGGACGAGGGAAGCTTCTCCAGGGAGCTGAGCCTCAAGCTCCATCTGGAAAGCCAGGTGGAACTGGCTGGACGGCAGAAGGGCCTGGAAGGTCCTGCAGCACAGAGGGCAGGGACAGAACAGCAAGTCCTCGGACAACCACAAACACGTCTGCCTGACCGGGTGAAGAAGGTTTAGGATGGAATGGAGAGAGCTAAGGCCAAAGAGGCTGGATGAGGCCGTAGGAAAGGGCCCCACGGGCTGTGATGAGGAATGTGCCTCCTCGCGGATCCAGCGGGGCCACCGCCGGACTCCCAGCCGTGAGGCGGGGGATCAGACGGGGCCAGACGAGTCAGGACTCTGGCAGGAAGGGATGAACATCAGGGAGCCGGCAGCAGGTGGGAAGAGGACTCTGTAGGCGATACCTGCAGACATCTGGGTCAGTCTTCCAGATTTGAGGATTGTGAGGAGAGAGAAGGGAGCGAGCAAGCACAGCCACACGCCGTCCTCATTCGAGGGGCTAGTGTGCACAGCACTGCTAACTAGTTTTCTGAGCCTCATCTTTCCTATCTATCAAGTGGAAATAAGAATGGCAACCACACGTATCTCACAGAGTTACTGTATGAAAATGGGGAACACAGCTTATTACATCCCATTGCTGCTGTATCAAACTACCGCAAACTTAGTGGCTTAAAAGAACATACATTTATTCCGTTACAGTTCTGGGGGTCAGGAGTCTGAAGGAGTCTCACTGGGCCAAAGGGAAGGGGCTGGCAGGCCTGCAATCCTTGTGGAGCCCATTTCCCTGCCTTCTCCAGCCTGCATTTCTTGGCTCTCGGCCCCCTCCTCCCTCTCTACAGCAAGCAGCATAGCATCTTCAAAATTCTCTCTGATTTGGACACTGACTCTCCTGCCACCCTCTTTCACTTACAAGCACGCTTGTGTGTACTGGGCCCAAGGTGGGTAATCCAGGAAAACCTCATCCCAAGGTCAGCTGATAAGCAACCTGAAATCCCACCCACCTGCTGTCATGGAAGGTAACATATTCACAAGCTCCAGGGATTAGGATGTGATTATTCTGCTTACCATACATACAAAAGATTCTAATTTAATGTCTATTTGATAATCAGTTTTTTCTTCAATTTCACAACTAATACATCTGAGAGTTGTTTTATGGTTTAAAAAAATAAGAAATCTGAAGAATATGTGTTCTAAGTAACTCACTATTATGTCTCTAAGATTTAGCAGTGTATGCTAAATATCTAAAAAGCTCAATGATAACTATAGGTTTTGATATTTAACTTAATATAATCATTCCCATCTCTTTAAAACAAATGAAAATTTAAGACGAAGATACCACTGCAAAATCTAAATAGAACTATAAGCATTCTAGTGTTAAACTTCCATGATAGTAGAAATAGGTGGCCATACAATGCTAGAATTAGCTCATGCTGTTTCTAATCATAGAAATAAACACATGTCGAAGTCTGGAAGTATAGGAAAGGTCAGTTTGTCAGTCAAACAAAGGGCATTAAATAACTCAAAGGGAAACCTTCCTGACCCCAAGCAAGTACCCAGAGGAATGAGGAAGGTGCCATACTGGAGCCTGTAAGTAGAAGACAGTTCAACCCAAGTTAAGTCACCATTGCATCCCAGGACCCCTAGAACAGGCCCATTGCAGACCCCTGGAAGCCATCTGGTTTCAAGATATATATCTTCCATGCCTGTCAAATGTCACACTATAGATTATACCTTCAAGTCCTACACCTAATGATTATCCTAAAAATATAATACAGACATGGAACTAAGATAACAATTCCTAAAAAATTTGTTATTAAATAAACATAATATAAAGCTCCTTAAAAAAAAGCACAAAAATAAATAGGATTTATCCAAATCTAAAAAAATCAGAAATCATATACTTTCCCCTAAACTTATTAATAATTTCAACCAAGCTAATATCAGAGAATTACTCAAAATAATTTCTAAGATATCTCATTTCAATCTCCTATTTCTTGAACATATGCATATATATATATACACTATATATATATATGTATATGCAGCTCTAATATAACTGATATTCATCATGATGATCTCAAGATTTTGAAAGATACCAAGTTCTTATTGGTATCATTAAAGAAAGACTAAGTTATGGTCAGAATAATTTTACTACTGAATGTGTTGAGAACATGTTGTTGAACGTTTAGATTTTATTTAAAACCTGACTGTACATGAATTATAGATACATGAAATCCCTCAGTCAGAATATTAAAGTATTCATACCACACCTTTTCCTATCACATTGCACAAACACAGTTTCACTTTAATGAAATCAACAGCAGGGCTCACGTTTTTAACCAGTATAATTTAATTAAACACTTCCAATCTATGGAAACAAGGTTTTGCAAAAGAAGTACTTTTTCCCCCTAAACTAGGATATTTTGTTTTAATAAATCAAGAATAGTATCAATAAAAAATATAATAGTAGGAGCTATCCTATATTTCGTGTCAGAATATATTCTTTCTTGAGATTTTGTTTATTACTCAAGGAAAGCTAAAAAAAACACAGAAAAGCATTTATAAAGAGTAATTGTTAGTCAATTTTTCTACTAAAGAAGTTTTGTGAACATATCTGGAACAAGATGACAATGGTAATAATAGTAATGATGGTAGTAATAACGACAAAAGTTTGAATGATTTAGTCTAAGATGCTTTTGCTGGGGAGAAGAAAAATCCCCAGAGATAAAGTCATTAAAACTTATTTATGAACCATCATCCTAACTGTGAATGCAGTGAGCAATTTTATGATCCTACTTTCTCTAAATGGCAACAATGACCTCTCCAAGAAAAGTAGAGGTAATTGCAAGCAGAGGACAGCTTAACCTTCCCAGATAGACACAGGACCAAGACAACAATTAGATATTGGCTAAACAACAAAGCCTCTCATTCACTCATTCTTCCACTGCTGACCAACTATTCAACAATGGCTTGTACCATGATAAATGGTATGAAAATACACTTCAGACCCACCTGTACCATCACAAGTTTCTTCTATACATACAGTTCCCAACTCTACTCTTGTGTTGGCCAATCCTTCAGTGAGAGAAAGACTAGACTGAAAAAATATTTGCATCATCTGGTAACTGATAAGGAATATGAATGCTAGTATCTCGAAGGCTCCAAGTCACACAAAACCTGTTTAAAGTAGTTTTAAAAGAAGAGAGCAAACATATGCAAAAAAACAGATTTAGGAATATTAAGTATTCGAGGTATTTATTGATGGCTAAGGAGCTGATTATATAACGCAGATAGATACCATGGAAAATCTGATATTTAATTTCTGATTGACCATATGAGGTAGAAAAAATTTTCAGTTTCCTAGATAGAAAATTCAGTATCTTTCAAAAATGCCAAAAGCTTAATTGTAAAGTTTTCTATAATAGTGATCAAATCATACCTTAATAGAGAAGGAAAGAACAGATGGACGTGCAACAAATTAGCTTATTAGTTCAATTTTGTCAGAGTTTTGAAAATTCAGGTAAAGCCGATATTGTACAAAAACTCTGAGCATTAGATAATGACACTGGGAACAAACATGAGACAGAGAGGTATCAGAAAAAACAAGGTCCAACAACCTTGTGAACCTTTACCCAATGAAATGTAGTAAATAAGTTAAATGGACCTTTTGGTCTCCTCTGATATTTTTAGTAGTCAATTAAAAAAGATTAAAATATGAAGGCATTTACAACCATCCCAAAGGATAAGATAGTGAAGAAGACAGAAAGTAATACCAAAAAGAAACTCTCCATTATGTCTCAAGAGCCAAACAACAAAACAACTTCAGGTTACCTCAATGTCACCTGTAAGAAAAGAATCCCTGAGTCAACTTTTCTAAGCCATGTTAAGTAAATAAGAAAAACAAAAACCAAAACAATGCCATATAGTATCTGTTCCTCAGCCAATGTATTCTATTAACCCACATCTGCAGTGGGTCCATGGGGTATTATGCCACTTACAAGGGAAATTCTAACAGAAGAGAAAAACAGTCTCTGACCTTCAGGCATCTGCTAGTCAATGCCAGAGAAAGAACAAACTCAATACAGTACAGGTAATCCATCCTGAGGAATTTAATGGTCACAGACGTTACAGATTGGAAAACCATAAGTATAAGTGGTGTTCTGAAAAGCATTGAGACTTTTTGAGCAATAGGAAGTAAATGTAGGCAGGGGAAAACAAAAGAGAAGCATCCAGGGCTTCCTTGGTGGTGCAGTGGTTGAGAATCCGCCTGCCAATGCAGGGGACACGGGTTCGATCCCTGCTCTGGGAAGATCCCACATGCTGCGGAGCAACTAAGCCCACGTGCCACAACTACTGAGCCTGCGCTCTAGAGCCCGTGAGCCACAACTACTGAGCCCGCGTGCCACAACTACCGAAGCCCGCGTGCCTAGAGCCCATGCTCCACAACGAGAGAAGCCATGGCAATGAGAAGCCCACACACTGCAACGAAGAATAGCCCCCACTCGCCGCAACTAGAGAAAGCCTGCGCGCAGCAACAAAGACCCAACACAGCCAAAAATAAATAAATTAACAAAAAAAAAGAGAAGTATCCAAAGATACCAATAAAAACACAGGGAAGGTAACTCAAAGTGGAGAAGCATAAACTTGAAAGCATAGGCATCTATGGAGAGAACAAAGCCGTGGCATCAGAGGCCATAGCTGGGTCGTGAGGACCCAGGCAGATGTTGCTGGGTCAGAACTCCACACGGCTGCAAAACAAGGTCCAGATGGAGACTGAGCCACGAGGCCAAGGGACCACAACAGGCACTACCCAGTGGGCGTGCTTGCCCAAACTACTGACATGGTATTTCATACATAGAAAAGATGTATTACTTACCCGATTGATACGGTTGTTGCTTAAAATAACCTGTAGCAGGGTCTTCTCGAATTCTTCCAACTTCTTGGAACACTTTTTAAGAATATGATTAGATAAGTTACGATCACCGATCAGTCTAGCTAAAGTATCCACAGCTTCGATCCAGAAGCTTGAACAAGGAAGTTTGGGTTCTCGGTAAAAAGTGATCAAGCCATCCAGCAACTGAAAAACAGAATCGGATACTGTGGAAGAGGCGTTTTCAAAGTGGCTTAAGTCTGTTTTCAGACTCTCTGACTCGGTCAAGGTCTTCAGTCCAAGCAGATGTTGCAAGAACTGCATGTGAGAAGACAGAGGCTTTTCCAGAGGAGCACAAGGTCTGTTCACAATGGACAGTGGTGGGAAGGGGGTGGAGATGCAGCTCTCCCCAGGATGCTCGGTCATCTCTGAAGGTTCAGTTCTCTGATCATTTGATAAAACGCACCCAGAATCTTCCAGCAGAGTCGAAGTGTTTTCAGAACTTCTAGGTTCCTGAGCCTGCAACTGGGAAGATGGACCTCCTGAAATAGAAAGGAACAGAAGTGTTATCTTTCTGTATCTTTTTTTTTTTTTTTTTTGCTGCACCGCACAGCATGTGGGATCTTAGTTCCCTGACCAGGGATCGAACCTGCATCCCCTGCTTTGGAAGCACAGTCTTAACCATTGGGCCACCAGGGAAGTCCCTAACATTTCTTCATATAAAAACTAAACATTGATTTTTCTAACTTAAAATACTAAATGAAGCATGAAATATGTATTAAACATTTGAAAAGCAGTAGTATAAAAATTGATAGAGGAGAAACTGTGAATGAAATTGCTTAGACTGACTGCAGACAAGGTCTTTATCTGGTAGAAAGCACAGATGATTCACCCATGTTTTGTCAAGTCACTATCTCCCAGTCAAGGCCATGCTTGAAAGATACAGAGGAGAGACCACGAAACCTGAAGGAGGTCACTGTCTGGTATAGATTCCAACAGGTATCTGCAAAACAACAGGTGTATGTAAGATAGAGATATGCTCAGGGCACTATGAAAATAGGAGGAACACTGAACAGCCCACCCCAGTTAGATCAGTGCCTCCTGGAAGAAGTGATGGTAGAACTAATTTATAACACATAAGCAAGAATTCCAAGTTAAAAAGTTGGGGGAATGGAGGAAGAGAAGAGAATTCCATCTACCAAAGGGTATGCACAAAAGCACAACTTAAGAAGGAAAAGAAAAGCACTGTATATATAAGGACCCACCAGTAGTTTCATGTTCCTTTTACAGAAAATATAAGGCAAGATATTAAGTTGGAGAAATATGTAGAGGCCGGTCACAAAAGATCTTAAAAGAGATATTAAGGACCTCAGAATTTATATGTAGAGTGTAGAGTGAGTGTAAGTTGGAAAAATTATCTATATACCCACACATATACCTAATATATAAAAATAAATATATAAACAATGTATATATGTATGTGTACTTATTTATAATTATTAAGTATATCTGTCTATATCTATGTATATATATGTGTGTGTGTGTGTGTGTGTGTGTGTATGTCACAGATCCTTGAAACTATATATATAACCACCAGAATTTTCCGACATCAGCTGAGACATACTGCAGTTCAGGCTTAACTTAGTAACTTCGGGTCATTTTGTGACAGAGATGCCATCGTAAACACAAAAAGGCTGTTGTTTGTAAAATGATTATCAGTAAAACGTACACACAAAATTCTCACTGAATGTTCTACAGCACATGCATACATCTATGCAACCACATCTGAGAAATACTGACGTCAGCAGTGGAAGCAGAATGGGGCAATAAACAGTATAACGTAGGAAAGTGAAATGGTCGCATTTTCATTTCACAGATCACTCTATGGGCTTTGTGAAGGGCACACTGGAGAAGGACCCAGTGAGACACTGAAAGATCAGTTCAGTCACTCCTATCAGTCCTGATATCAAGTGATGAGAGAAATGAAACAAGCAGTTACAGTGGAAGACTGGAAAGGAAACACAAAGGGAAGCCAGCTGACTGACTGACAGGCATCAGAGTAGAGTAGGAATAAATGCATCCCGTGATTCTGAATTAGGTGACTGGGTGGACGATGGTGCTACCAAGTGATCAGTAAAAATACAAACAGAAAAATGGCTTAGGAGAAACAAAGAGAAGCTAGTCTTGGCCATGTAAACTTCGAAGCAACCAGAGGAAATCTAGGTGAAGATATTCACCTGGAAACTGGCGACACGAGCCAAAGGATGGGGAAAAGGTCTAGACTGAAACTACATTTTAGGAGCCATCAGTGTGCAGGTGGGATGTGGAAGAATGAAAATGGTAATGATCACTTGGGGAGGGGATGAGCAGTGGCCAGAGCAGAGGCTCCAAGAGGGACCCTGAGAAGTATCAATCTGAGGGCTGAGTACAGAAAAGACAATCACCAGGGAGACAGAGAAGAAACAGTTAAAGAGGTACAAGCAGAATAAAAACAACAGTGTCATGAAAGGCTAGGGAATAGTTTCAAGGAGAATTACATGCAGGAGGGAAGTCCAATAAAATGCAGAGCTAAAAAAACACGTCGGAATTACCAGCTAGAAAATCACCAGCGATCAAGTCCAAAGCAGCTTCGGTCAGTCGGGGCGGTGGGCAGAAGCCACAGTGAGCAGACTGAAGCGTGATGGGGAAAGTCACAAAGACAGTGAAGAGTGGCGAAGGCTTCTGAGGACCTGGGTCGGGACAGCTTAACACAGAGAGTAACTGCAGGCAAACATGGCCGGACACACTGGGAGAAACATGAGCAACTATAGATTATGAAGAAAAAAGCTGGAGAGGCAAAAGCTGGAGGCAGGAGAGAAAATAGGTGGGGCGGGACTCGGGAGCAGGCGGAAGGAGACTGAGTCGAGGACCAGTGGATGGGTTGCACTTACTGATGAGGAAGGAGTTTCCCCACACCCACCCACCCCCAGGCTGAAGGAAATAGGATGAGAATGTACAGGGATGTAAAAATACCCCTGGCACATAGGAAGTGAAAGGAGATCTCATCCAAGTCTTTAAAATTTTTTTTTTATTTTGGAGACGGGGGACACTAGTTGAACAGGACATAAAAACAATGGCAAAAGCAGCATCCTCTCCCTGCCCCAGCATAAACTGGAAATCTATCTAATTTACTGCTCTTTTTTCCTTCAGTAAAATGAGAAGCTGATGAGGCAGAAGCAGAGGATTAAGCTGTAATTTAGCATGCATTCATTTAACAAGTGTCTACTATGACCACTACAAGTGTGCAAGTGTGTGCTTGGGAATTATCACTACAGTATCTGTACTCCAAGTTAGGGAGGTGATGCAGCCAATCCCCAAATGTGGTGGTGCCCAGAGCAGTGAACTGTCAGCAACATGTTTAACGACACGTGGCTGTTTCTATATTAAAACAGGCAGACAACATGTTCCTTTGAAGCCAACAGACATTTCCTTTTTCGTAGGAGCAAAGGAAAAACATTTGAAATCACTTCTCAAGACATCCATCTCACACTTCACACAAGTAAAACAGGGGGTACTACGGTAATTATTCAGGTAGATGACATATTTCTTTCACAAAATTCAAAAAGGTTCTCCACTAAGAAAGTGAACATAAGTTTAAATATTTTATTAACCTGCTCAATTTTCCAGCAAAGTAAGCTGAACTTCACAGGTGATGATTTCAGGGAAGACTCATAAAATGAATTCTCCCAACAACTAAGTTGGGAAGCAAAAGCTGCTTTCTTGTTTCTGCTTCTCACTCACTCCTCACTGGCGTGCCTTTGGGCAAGTAATGATCATGCCATCTCATCTCCAGGTGCTCACAGGTGCAAATTTGAAGGGAGTAGTTCTAGACGCATGGGCTCTGGTGATAGGAGTACACAAAACCGAGTACCATTCTTCCTCTCTGGTTTGTTTCTGTGTCCTCAGAGCAGAGTGATAAGGCCATATGCTGAGGATGACAATTACTAAAGTCATGCTACCAAATCGAAGAAAAGAATCTATATTCACGTTTCACTTTACAAAGTAGCTCCAGGGAATAATTCAATTGTTCAGAGGAACCCTGGAAAGTGTGCTGTTATCCCTAATTTACCAATAAGGACATAAAACACAGGCTCAACTTGATGAAGAGGCCTGAGAAAAGCCACACAGTGAGCAAGGAAAACCAAGCCTCCTGTTTCAAGGCCTTCCAACCACGGCAAAGAGGTCTGTGTGTTTCCATACCAGCTTCTGTACATTTCCACTATGGCATTCATCAATTTCTTTTTTTTTTTTAATAAATTTATTTATTTACTTATTTTTGGCTGCATTGGGTCTTCCTTCATTGCTGCACACGGGCTTTCTCTAGTTGTGGTGAGCAGGGACTACTCTTCGTTGTGGTGCGCGGGCTTCTCATTGCGGTGGCTTCTCTTGTTGTGGAGCACGGGCTCTGGGCACGCGGGCTTCAGTAGTTGTGGCACGCGGGCTCAGCAGTTGTGGCTCACAGGCTCTAGAGTGCAGGCTCAGTAGTTGTGGCGCATAGGCTTAGTTGCTCCATGGCATGTGGGATCTTCCCAGACCAGGGCTCGAACCCATGTCTCCTGCACTGGCAGGCGGATTCTTAACCACTGTGCCACCAGGGAAGCCCCCATCAATTTCTATATGTTATCCACTTGTTTCTGGGCTCTTGAATGGCAGAAGTCCTGTCTCTTGTCATCTTTGTGGTCCCCTCACTGAGTAATGTTATCATCTGTAGAAGACACCTTATCAGGGGAAATGCTTAGGGCGACAACCTGCTGCTGGCTGAGACAGACCTCCTCTCATCCCTCAATATTCACGGTGCACCGCGATTTTACACCAAACTGCGACAATTACATACACAGATAAATCAAACAGAACAGATAGAAAGACAGAAAGAATATGGTTATTCCAATAATAACTGATAATGTCTCAGAGTACTTGCTAACAAAAAGCCAATAATTTACTTTTTATAGTATTTACTACTTCTGGTAACCAATAACCAATTAATTTCCTCTTCTATTTGTCCTCAGTGATGAAACTGTGTAGAAATGCAAACAGCATTAGCACTGGAAACCAACACTTTCAGGGTGGAAACCCCTCACTGCCTACTAAATAAAGTAAATAATAGTGGGCAAATGTTCCTATTGTATATATTCTTATAAAATGAAAAAGACAAACAGGGGGAAAAAGCTTTCCTAGAGAGGATTAAACATTTTCAGTGATACTGAATATATTAACAGGTTATAATCTTGCAATAGTCATAAATGAAATATTTATTCATAAAACAAGATTTTTAAATATCCACCCTTATTTGGGTAACACAGAGCATGGAAACAGAAAAGGATCCCTGTCTCTTTAAATGAATCTTACATAACCACAATCAGATTTCACTCATTTGCTTGGATGACTTTTCTCAACATAAATCGCCAAGCATGGCTAACAAAGGAGAGGAGAGAAAATGAAGCCATGCTCCTGCAACTTTTTGTAATTCCTGTTGTTCCAGGAGGGATTAAGGTAAAGCAGAAGTCAAATGATGCTTCTTTCTTAACTTGTTATTGGGCTGAAGGGACTGAGGACTGTAATTTCCCTCCAAGTCACTGGATATGATCTAATTAACACATGTGTTATTAGATTTAAAAGAGATAATAAACTACACACACACACAAACTGATCAAGGACAGTCCAGTACATATGAAATGCAAATATTATCTATTATTGTTAAATGATTATAGATGTCAAGAATCTAAATTATGCTGAAGTGTGAAACCATATACAAAAGTACATGAAATAAGATAGCAATTAAAACTACATTCTGCCTAAAATATTCTACAGTCTCTCCCATACACTGGATCCCACAGACCTTCTATTCCACTTTACTGGACCCTTAACTCTTCCATTTTCTTGCAGTTGTTAAATTCCACTTTAATCCACTTACCATTTCAGAGTGGATCGCAAGCATACTTAACAAAACAGAGCCAGTGCCCTCTTGCCACACATCCTGCCCTAGAAATGCTCACCCTTGAACAGTAAATATATATTCTGCTGCCCCCCGCAAAATATTCACACCCACATCAACTTTCATGCCTTTTCTCATCCATTTCCACAGTTCCTACTTCATTTATAAAAGAACCAGCTGTTTAAAATGCATCTTTACACCTTGCAAACCCCATGAACTCTATGTTTATAAAACTGAACAAGTCATCTTCACACTCGCACACACACACAACACAATTAATGTTTCTCCTATGTGCTATCTATGTCAGCTGACAGCAGGACTATGCCTCCAGTCACCAGGCCTGGGGAGAGGAACCAGCCTCATCCCCCTCTTTTTCCTATCCTACACACACACTGCAATGCCACATTATGTTGGTTCTACCTTCTGCACGTGTGCAAATCAGGACCCTCCAGAGAAACAGAACCAATAGGGTAGAAAGAGAGACAGAGAAGTAAATTTATTATGAGGAATTGGCTCACATGATTATGGAAACTGAGAAATTCCTAGATCTGCATTCAGCAAGCTGGAGCCCCAGGAGAGCTGAGGTGTGAGTTCCCGTCTGAAATTCAGCAGGTTCCAGACCCAAGAAGAGCCAAGGTTTCAGTTCAGATTGAGTCCAAAGGCAGGAAAATACAGACATCCCAGCTCAGAAGCAGTCAGGCAGGAGGACTTCTCTCTCAATTTTCTTAAATTTACCGAGGCTTGATAATGTGACCCAAGATGTGATCTATCCTGGAGAATGTTCCATGTGCACTTGAGAAGAAAGTGTAACCTGCTGTTTTTGGATGGAGTGTCCTATAAATATCAATTAAATCTATCTGGTCTATCGTGCTATGTAAAGCTTGTGTTTCCTTATTAATTTTCTGTCTGGATGAGCTGTCCATTGGTGTAAGTGAGGTGTTAAAGTCCCCCACTATTATTGTATTACTGGCCATTTCCTCTTTTATAGCTGTTAGCAGTTGCCTTATGTATTGAGGTGCTCCTATACTGGGTGCATATATATTTATAATTGTTATATCTTCTTTTTGGATTGATCCCTTGATCATTATGTAGTGTCCTTCCTTGTCTCATAACATTCTTTATTTTAAAGTCTACTTTATCTGATATGAGTATTGCTACTCCAGCTTTCTTTTGATTTGAATTTGCATGGAATATCTTTTTCCATCCCCTCACATTCAGTCTGTATGTATCCCTACGTCTGAAGTGGGTCTCTTGTAGACAGCACACATACGGGTCTTGTTTTTGTATCCATTTAGTGAGCCTATGTCTTTTGGTTGGAGCATATAATCCACTCACATTTAAGGTAATTATCGATATGTATGCTCCTATTACCATTTTCTTAAATGTTTGGGGTTTGTTTTAGGTCCTTTTCTTCCCTTTTGTTTCCCACTTAGAGAAGTTCCCTTAGCATTTGTTGTAGAGATAGTTTGGTGGTGCTGAATTCTCTTAGCTTTTGCTTGTCTGTAGAGCTTTTGATTTCTCTGTCGAATCTGAATGAGATCCTTTCTGGGTAGAGTAATCTTGGTTGTAGGTTATTCCCTTTCATCACTTTAAATATATCGTGCCACTCCTGGCTTGTAGAGTTTCTGCTGAGAAATCAGCTGTTATCGTTATGGGAGTTCTACTGTATATCATTTGTCATTTTTCCCTTGTTGCTTTTAATAATTTTTCTTTGTCTTTAATTTTTGTCAATTTGATTACTATGTGTCTTGGCATGTTTGTCCTTGGGTTTATCCTGCCTGGGGCTCTGTGCGCTTCCTGGCCTTGGGTGGCTATTTCCTTTCCCATGTTAGGGAAGTTTTCGACTATAAGCTCTTCAAATATTTTCTCAGTTCCTTTCTCTCTTTCTTCTCCTTCTGGGACCCCTAAAATGCAAATGTTGGTAAATTTAATGTTGTCCCAGAGGTCTCTTAAGCTGTCTTCATTTCTTTTCATTCTTTTTCCTTTATTCTACTTTGCAGCAGTGATTTCCACCATTCTGTCTTCCAAGTCACTTATTTGTTCCTCTGTCTCAGTTATTCTGCTATTGATTCCTTCTAGTGTATTTTTCATTTCAGTTATTGTATTTTTCATCTGTTTGTTTGTTCTTTAATTCTTCTACGTCTTTGTTAAATGTCCTTGCATCTTCTCAATCTTTGCCTCCATTCTTTTTCTGACGTCCTGGATCATCTTCACTATCATTACTCTGAATTCTTTTTCTGGAAGGTTGCCTACCTCCACTTCATTTAGTCGTTTTTCTGGGGTTTTATCTTGTTCCTTCATCTGGTACATAGTCCTCTGCCTTTTCATCTGGTCTTTCTGTGAATGTGATTTTCATTCAACAGGCTGCAGGATTGTAGCTCTTCTTGCTTCTGCTATCTGCCCTCTGGTGGATGAGGCTATCTAAGAGGCTTGTGCAAGTTTCCTGATGGGAGGGACTGGTGGTGGGTAGAGCTGGGTGTTGCTCTGGTGGGCAGATCTCAGTAAAACTTCAATCCGCTTGTCTGCTGATGGGTGGGGCTGAGTTCCCTCCCTGTTGGTTGTTTGGCCTGAGGCAACCCTGCACTGGAGCCTACAGGCTCTTTGGTGGGGCTAGTGGCGGACTCCAGGAGGGCTCAAGCCGAGGAGTATCTCCCAGAACTTCTACTGGCAGTGTCCTTGTCCCTATGGTGAGCCACAGCAGCCCCCCACCTCTGCAGGAGACCCTCCAACACTAGCAGGTAGGTCTGGTTCAGTCTCCTATGGGGTTACTGCTCCTTCCTCTGGGTCCCGATGTGCACACTACTTTGTGTGTGCCCTCTAAGAGTGGAGTCCCTGTTTCCCCCAGTCCTGTCGAAGTCCTGCAATCAAATCTCCCTAGCCTTCAAAGTCTGATTCTCTGGGATTTCCTCCTCCTGTTGCTGGAACCCCAGGTTGGGAAGCCTGATATGGGGCTCAGAACCTTCACTCCAGTGGGTGGACTTCTGTGGTATACGTGTTCTCCAGTCTGTGAGTCGCCCACCCAGCGGTTATCAGATTTGATTTCATTGTGATTGCGCCCCTCCTACCGCCTCACTGCAGCTTCTCCCTTGCCTTTGGATGTGGGGTATCTTTTCTGGTGTTCCAGTGTCTTCCTGTTGATGATTGTTCAGCAGTTAGTTGTGATGTCAGTGGTCTTGCAAGAGGGACTAAGCACACGTCCTTCTACTCTGCCATTTTGAACCAATCTCTAAATTTAATAATAATCACTCACTTGTACATTGAACAACTTAAAAGTAATGTTTACACTACCTGGTGGCCAATTTGGAAAAGCTATTTTAAAATGAATTCATCTTCTAATAGACAATTTTCAGTTTAAAGGAACTGTTTGACTTCTGCCTCTGGAAGGGTATATTTTAGCATATGACAAAGCATGTTTAAGAAATTCTGACCAAGAAAAGGCTGCAGTTTTGTTTAATCCCTCTCTCGAAGCCTGCATTACAAGTCTAAATTTGAATACACCAAGACAGGCAGTAATATCAAATGCATGAAATTATAAACTAATGAAATAACTGTCTTAGCTGGACTGTCTTCGCTGCATGAGAGTCACAAAACAAAACAGTGTATTTGTGTGCCTGGCTGGTTCAGGACCATATGACAGTATGATTCCTCCTGCCTTCGATGCTCAAACTCTGGACTTTCCTGGTTATCCCGATACTCTTTCTCCCAAGTCATCCTCTAGTTCCCAAAGTAAACCATCCTCATGGCTGTGCCTTTGGCTTTCCCCCCCTGTTCTAACTTCCTAGACATCCCCACCTTTCCTACAGCCTCAAAGAATTCCTTTGGGCAGATGATTCCCAAACCTCTATCTCCAATCCTACTCCCCTCCCAAGCTCAAGCCCCTAGGTATCTTGATGTGACCTGTCCTCTCAACATTAAACCACAAATGTCCAAAACAAATCATCACCTTCACCTACACTTGGTCCAGCTTCCAAACAATGGTGCTACGACTTTCCAGTCTCCAATGTTTGAACCCCAAGAGTCAACTCTGACTTCTTCCTTGACCCCTCCTTTACACTCCACTGACAAATAACATGACCCTCCCTCACCCTTCTGCTCCTCAGAATCACTAAATTGGTTCCCCTTTTAGGGCATTTATGCTGAACATTCGCTCTGCCTCGGTTGCTCTCCCCACAACCCATTCCTAATTTTCTCAAGGCTGGTTCCTCCTTATCATTCAAGTGTCTGTTTAAAGTCACTTCTTCAGGGAGGCCTTCCCTGACCACTCAGTCTAAAGATGTCACCAGATTAGCCTCTGTCACATCTCCCTGTTTTCATTCTCTGAATCTCCTTGTCACTGCCTGATCATTTCTTGCTGGTAAAATCTGTCTCACCCACAAGAATGTGGGCTCTATGAGAGTCTTGGACTGCCTGGTTTACTGCCATAGCCCAGAGCCTGGAATACTGAGTAAGAGTCCAATAAATATTACTCAGTAAATAAAAATCTTTTTATATCACCTCTTTATTTCTATGCCAAAATAATTACATGTGAGACGTGGGCTATGACAATGATGTTCCCATCTTCAATCTCTTCCCTCCCCAAACAATTCTAAACACGCAGCCCAATTACACTGCCTGAATAATATTATCCCTCAGGTCACCTAGAGGAATCACTTTCGGAAAGAATACTGCTTGGCATGTGCAGAGCACACACCCAATAAATGTTGGTTTCTCTTCTATTCTCCTGCTGGAAAATCTCCAAGGGCCCCTTACTGCCTATAGAATAAAGTACGTTTCCCACTGGCTGTCACACCTCTTCTTAATAGGCTCCAACCTGGTTTTTCATCTTATTTTCCAGAATACCTCTTCATGCCCCACATGCCCTAGTCAAATTAAACCATTTGCCAGTAGTAGATTCTTGTGTCCCTAATTTACACTGTTCCTTCTTGCCTGAACTACTCTAGTATCAATAGCTTTCTAAATCCTACCCATCCTTCAGGGTCAGCAACTTCCTCCAAAAAGACATTTAAGAGACCTAGTTCTCTAAGGCAAAAGAATCACCTTCTCTCTCCTCTGAACATCAGTATCAATCTCTGGACCACAGAGTCTCCCTGGGTACAATACGTGATACGATTTTGTTCCCAATAGACTCAGCAGGGCTCAGACCTTATCCCTCTCTGTCATCCTCACTTCGTTTGTAACTGACAGCTAGTGAATAAAAAGGGGCTGATTAAATGTACAAGAGAATTTCTCTAAAGAAAAGAATTACTGGGATAAAATTAGGAGCTGATAAGAAGTGCCTTCTCCTTGGATGCAATCATTTAGGGGTCAGAGACGTGCAGTATAGGGAAAATGCAGAGTCCTAATTCCTAACAAATGGGAAGTGTGAGGCTGAGAGATGGTGGGTACTTCTACTGATGCCAGTATCACAGCCCCATAGAATAACATGAAAACTATGAAAAGACAACTCACTATCAAGTGAACTGATGACTCTACTGGCATAACTTCCACTCATCAGTGTGTGGGTGTTATGAATACCACGGGGAACTGGCAAAAATAATAAAATGACTGAAGTCAGCAATATACCACATTCACTGGCCTCCTAATACTGTGGATGCCAAACCACATAGCTCTCTACCATCTCACCCGTTACCTTTCCTGTTGAGATCCCACACACCTTCAATCTCTCTTTGACCAAGCCTCTTCCAAGAGAATTTGCCTGAATTTGTCTTCCACCAAACCGCTGAAAGCACTGCTTTGACTTCAGCTCTTGGCCTCAGGGCTCCCCCTGCTCACAGAGTACACTGCTGAGATGGCACCTTGAAGCTGGCTTGGTCCCCTAGCCTTCCTGCTAGACAACTGAAATTGACATTCATTTCCACCAGATGTGTCCTCTTCACTCTCTTTATCAGAAAACAAAAGCACTGAGATCTTTTACCCAGTTCAATGTTTCCACAACCATAAAGGGAACACACTAAACATAGGCCTTCCTAGGTACGGTAATCAGTTTCCGTGGGAGGACTCTAGGACCCTGAGTTTTACAAGAACATCTCAGAGGAGTCCCATAATTGAGAAAACTTCAAAAACACTGCTGTGCTCTGCTCCCAAATCACGCACTCAGCCCGCTTCGTTAGTTTTTTGCTGGGCTCAAAGCCTCCCGCCTGTGTCTAAGAAGCTACACTGACCCTACAGCAGTGGTTTTCAACCTTGCTGGACATTACAGTGACGTGCATGCTAGACCACACCCCATGCCAAGGACATCAGAATCTCCAGGGCTGCGGACCAGATATTAATATTTTTTAAAACTCCCCAAGTGATTCCAGTGTCAGGAACATGACCTTAGATCAATTCATGTTTGTTCTGCTTTCTTAGGAGAGCAGGGGAGTGGGCTGTGCCCCCTTCGTGCCATCTCCACCCCTGCCTTCCAACCTCCTAGAAAAGCCTTTCTCCTTCCTCTCTACACGTTCATGTTTAATTCATGTTGAACCTTTCAGAGTTCAGCTGGGATGCCACTCCCTTTTCAGGGTTCACCTTTACCACAGAATTTTCTCTTTTGTAATTGGAGAGCCTCATATAGCCTAGCTGTCTGCTTCCTGCCTTATCCTAAGACAGTGGCACCTGCCTTATGGACTGCAGCGTTGGATTCTACCCAGCAGCCCTGCCTCTCCTCCCATTTATGTTCTCCACACAGCAGCCAGGGCAAAAAGCTTCAAACTCCTGCTCAATACCTACCAAAGGATTCCACTCTCCTTAAAGTCCCACCCACTGGAACAAGCCCCACATAACCTGTGCTCCTGCCGTGCCTCAGGCCTCCTCCCCCGCCTCTATTCCTCACTCTGCTCCCCAGCCATGCCATCCACTTTCTGCTAACTAAGTACACATGCTACTTCCTGCCTCGGGGCCACTTGGATGACCCTGCTCCTTCAGGAGTCAGCTCCATCTCCTCTCCTTCTCACGAGGTCTCACTGACAACACAGTCTAAGTCGGCAGCCCTACCCCATCCCCAGACACTACATCACTTCAACCTGGTTTAGCATCTCCACAGCTTTTAACACTCTCGGAATTTTTCTTGCTTATAGGTTTACTTGCTATTGTCTGTCCCCGCCCCCACTCCATAGGAATATAAATTCTATTTCTTCTGTTATTTTCATCACCACTCCAGAAATTAAGTTTCTGTGGAATAAAGAAATTAATGAATTAATCAACGAATGAATAAACATGAATAAATATAACTTAAAACAAATTTATATACATCACATGTAGTATCTTTACAAGTGACTATCTCAAGAGCTCTTGCCTCTCTAATCATACCATAAACTTATAATGGCACCAAGTAAACCTCTTCTCCTTTTCCAGCCTTGAAAGTCAAGCACTGTACTGAGCAAATATCATCTTTAGTATGTACAAGTTGATATTTCTTGCTATTTTAGAAGATCCTCTGTACTGAATTCAAAAAGATATGTGTTTTTCAGCATATTACACTTTCTTCCCAAGCGCTCATGGAACATTCTCCAGGTTAGGTCATATCTTGGGTCACAGATCAAGCCTCAGTAAATTTAAGAAAAATGAAATTGTATCAAGTATCTTTTCCAACCACAACGCTCTGAGACTAGATATCAATTACAGGAAAAAATCTGTAAAAAATACAAAAACATGGAGGCTAAAAAATATACTACTAAATAACCAAGAGATCACTGAAGAAATCAAAGGAAAACTAAAAAAATACCTAGAAACAAATAATGAAAACATGAAAACCCAAAACCTATGGGATGCAGCAAAAGCAGTTCGAAGAGGGAAGTTTATAGCAATACAATCCTACCTCAAGAAACAAGAAACATCTCAAATAAACAACCTAACATTACACCTAAAGCAGTTAGAGAAAAAAGAACAAACCCCCCCCAAAGTTAGCAGAAGGAAAGAAACCATAAAGATCACAGCAGAAATAAATAAAAAAGAAATGAAGGGAACGATAGCAAAGATCAGTAAAACTAAAACCTGGTTCTTTGAGAAGATAAACAAAATTGATAAACCATTAGCCAGACTCATCAAGAAAAAAAGGGAGAAGACTCAAATCAACAGAATTAAAAATGAAAAAGGAGTAGTAACAACTGACCCTGCAGAAACACAAAGGATCATGAGTGATTACTACAAGCAACTATATGCCAATAAAATGGACAACCTGGAAGAAATGGAAAAATTCTTAGAAAAGCAGAACCTTCTGAGACTGAACCAGGAAGAAAAAGAAAACATAAACAGACCAATCACAAGCACTGAAATTGAAACTGCGATTAAAAATCTTCCTTCCCAGGACCAGATGGCTTCATAGGCAAATTCTATCAAACACTTAGAGAAGAGCTAACACCTATCCTTCTCAAAGTCTTCCAAAATATAGCAGAGGGAGGAACACTCCCACACCAATTCTATGAGGCCACCATCACCCTGATACCAAAACCAGAAAAAGATGCCACAAAAAAAGAAAACTACAGGTCAATATCACTGATGAACATAGATGCAAAAATCTGCAAGAAAATACTAGCAAAGAGAATCCAACAGCACATTAAAAGGATCATACACCATGATCAAGTGGGGTTTATCCCAGGAATGCAAGGATTCTTCAATATACGCAAATCAATCAATGTGATAAACCATATTAACAAATTGAAGGAGAAAAATCATATGATCTCAATAGATGCAGAAAAAGCTTTCAACAAAATTCAACACTCATTTATGATAAAAACCCTCCAGAAAGTAGGCATAGAAGTAACTTACCTCAACATAATAAATGCCATATATGACAAACTCACAGCCAACATTGCTCTCAATGGTGAAAAACCAAAATCATTTCTGCTAAGATCAGGAACAAGACAAGGTTGTGCACTCTCATCACTATTACTCAACATAGTTTTGGAAGTTTTAGCCACAGCAATCAAAGAAAAAGAAATTAAGGGATTCTGAATAGGTAAAGAAGAAGTAAAGCTGTCCCTGTTTGCAGATGACATGATACTATACATAGAGAATCCTAAAGATGCTACCAGAAAACTACTAGAGCTAATCAATGAATTTGGAAAGTAGCAGGATACAAAATTAATACACAGAAATCGCTTGCATTTCTATACACTAATGATGGAAAATCTGAAAGAGAAAATAAGGAACAAATACCATTTACCACTGCAACAAAAAGAATAAAATACCTAGGAATAAACCTACCTAAGGAGACAAAAGACCTGTATGCAGAAAACTATAAGACACTGATGACAGAAATTAAAGATGATACCAGCAGATGGAGAGATATGTTCTTGCATTGGAAGAATCAACATTGTGAAAATGACTATACTACCCAAAGCAATCTACAGATTCAACGCAATCCCTATCAAACCACCAATGGCATTTTTCACAGAACTAGAACAAAAGATTTCACAATTTGTATGGAAACACAAAAGACCCCGAATAGCCAAAGCAATCTAGAGAAAGAAAAATGGAGCTGGAGGAATCAGGCTCCTGGACTTCAGACTATACTACAAAGCTACAGTAATCAAGAGAGTATGGTTCTGGAACAGAAACAGAAATATAGATCAATGGAACATGATAGAAAGCTCAAAGATAAATCCACGCACATATGGTCACCTTATCTTTGATAAAGGAGGCAAGAATACACAATGGAGAAAAGACAGCCTCTTCAATAAGTGGTGCTGGGAAAACTGGACAGCTACATGTAAAAGAATGAAATTAGAACACTCCCTAACACCATACACAAAAATAAACTCAAAGTGGATTAAAGACCTCAGTGTAAGGACAGACACCATAAAACTCTTAGAGGAAAACATAGGCAGAACACTCTATGACATAAATCACAGCAAGATTCTTTTTGACCCACCTCCTAGAGAAATGGAAATAAAAACAAAAATAAACAAATGGGACCTAATGAAGCTTAAAAGCTTTTGCACAGCAAAGGGAACTACAAACAAGATGAAAAGACAACCCTCAGAACGGGAGAAAATATTTGCAAATGAATCAAGGGATAAAAGATTAATCTCCAAAATATATAAACAGCTTATGCAGCTCAATATTAAAAAAACCAACAACCCAATCCAAAAATGGGCAGAAGACCTAAATAGACATTTCTCCAAAGAAGACATACAGATGGCCAAGAAGCACGTGAAAAGTTGCTCAACATCACTAATTACTAGAGAAATGCAAAGCAAAACTACAATGAGGTATCACCTCACACCAGTTAGAATGGGCATCATCAGAAAATCTACAAACAACAAATGCTGGAGAGGATGTGGAGAAAAGGGTACCCTCTTGCACGCTTGGTGGGAATGTAAATTGATACAGCCACTATGGAGAACAGTATGGAGGTTCCTCAAAAAACTAAAAATAGAACTACCATACGACCCAGCAATCCCACTACTGGGCATATACCCTGAGAAAACCATAATTCAAAAAGAGTCATGTACCACAGTGTTCATTGCAGCTCTATTTACAATAGCCAGGACAATGTTCATTGCAGCTCTATTTACAATAGCCAGGACATGGAAGCAACTTAAGTGTCCATCAACTGATGAATGGTTAAAGAAGATGTGGCACATATATACAATGGAATATTACTCAGCCATAAAAAGAAACGAAAGTGAGTTATTTGTAGTGAGGTGGATGAACCTAGAGACTGTCATACAGAGTGAAGTAAGTCAGAAAGAGAAAAACAAATACCATATTCTAACATATATATGGAATCTAAAAAAAAATAAAAAAGGTTCTGAAGCACCTAGGGGCAGGACAGGAATAAAGACGCAGACATAGAGAATAGACTTGAGGACACGAGGAGGGGGAAGGTTAAGCTGGGACGAAGTGAGAGGTGAGAGAGTGGCATGGATATATATACACTACCAAATGTAAAATAGATAGCTAGTGGGAAGCAGCCACATAGCACAGGGAGATCAGCTCGGTGCTTTGTGACCACCTAGAGGGGTGGGACAGGGAGGGTGGGAGGGAGACGCGAGAGGGAGGAGATATGGGGATATATGTATATGTATAGCTGATTCACTTTGTTATACAGCAGAAACTAACCATTGTAAAGCAGTTATACTCCAATAAAGATTTTTTAATGTGTTTTTTTAACCAACTTTCAGTTACCTGTAGTCCTCCAACCCCTAAACATGTACCTGAATTTTTACATTTACTGTATCACACCTGAACAAGCACAGCAAAAAGTCTCTTATTTTAATTCATCTTCCAATGTTGTCACCTTCAATCCCACTCTCTAAATTACATCCATCTTATTAGGTGCTGAACGACTTCTGAGTCTGCAATTGCAGGCTTTGCCTGCATGTGGCCGTTGATCTGCCTAATATAGAGCCAAGCACATTTCTGTCTAACTGACGTGCACCTGTTCAGATCAAACAGACAGAGACCTCAGCCAGGAAACTGCTACAGGGATGCTCCAAGTCCGAGCTGCATCTGTGGAGATAAGGCCTTCCTCTGACTAGGATATCTCTGAAAGCCTGCCTCAGATAGGCTATTGGTTCTGGTTTCAAGATTTTATTGTATTTGTTAGTTTCCATCTGACATATCAAAACCAGTCTGGGAAATCTAGACTTTATTAAGAAGCTATCAAAAACTTATTGGGCAAGAAGATAATCATTTCTTTTCCCTAAAACCTTGCTGACAATCTCAGATACTAAGGAAACTGCTTTTGATGAAATAGAAGGAAGAAAAACCCCACAAAATTCAGGCAATTTTTCTAGGATCACTTAAAATATAATTTTATTTATACCCATAATGGGCAATACTACCTTCCAATGCCCCCTTCTTAGTTACTTCAGAATCAGTAACAGTTCAATCTTTCCCCAGGTAACTGCTAAACATGTATCTTCAAATAACTCAGGCTTCTCCAAGGAAATAATCTCATAGTCCTAGGATACACAAAACATTCATAAAATCCCCTTTAATCTTCAGTTCTGATGACTAAAGATAACGTTTCTCCCCAGGGAAGATGATTATAATACGAGCCATAAAACACACCAGTCCTCCTATTAGTGCCTTTCAGAGCCTTGATGTATGTACTTATCGTCCCCCAGGTTCTGGGAGTCCCCATAAATTCTGCTGACCCAGATGGGGGGACTCTGATCCAAGACCCTCACTGACCCTGCAGGGCTCAGAAATCAGCACTCACATCTGAGACATCCTCTCTCCCTTTCACATGGAGACGTCACTCCACCAGGACTCTGACAATGGATCTTGCTGGTACCAAAAAGACATTTTTAAATGTTGGTTCATTAAATACATGTTTCCTTTCCCTCTCAAAATGTGAAATATTTTTGACCTCATAATCAACTAAATCAATAAACAGCATATACATGTATCACTGTTATCACTGTTAAATAAAAAGTTCTTTCTTCAAACCACCAAATTTCAAAACGTTGAATCCAACTCTGAGCACTCTCTTTTTCTTCTCTCCCTACAGCCAGTTATTTGGTAAGCTGTATTATTTTTGTTTGTTTCAAAATGCATCACTTTGCCCCTTTTCATTCCCTGTTCCAGCATCCCAGGCCATGCTCTTCTCCTTTCGTGCTTAGAACACTACCATCTTCTCCTATCAGGCTTTCCTGCCTTCAGTATAGTTTCTCCCCCTCACCTGCAATCAATACCTTGCTGCTGGACTAACTCCAGTCCAAGTGCATAACTTTTAATGTCTCCTCATTATGGAAAATAAAGCCGGAACTTCATAAAAGCAATCATATATTCTGGTCCTGGACACACCACATCCACACCACGGGATGTTCTTTTCTTCCTGGGCTGTGTATTCCCATTTACTGAAGTTCTACGTGTCCTTCGAGGCTCACTCACATGCTCTCTCTTCCCTTAAGTGTTTCCTAATCACATTATGCCAGTTACTTTTCTATTATTATTCACGAAACTCATTGCCTACTGCATGTGGATGGGTTTTTCATATATATTCTACTTCTCTAGGCAAAGATGCTACTGAACAAAGGACCTCCTGGTCACTTGAATAAATGGACAGTCAACAGTTTCCACCTTGTTTGACCTCTCGCCTCATACATTTCCTCATTCTCAAATTACTCTCTTCATTTGGTTTATGTGATATTAACTTCAGATTTTCTCAAAACTAATTAGCCTCTTTTCTCTTTTCTATTTGCCAGCTGCTGTGGTTTGAATGTTCACGTCTCCTCCAAAATTCATAGGTTGAAATCCTAAGCCCCAGTGTGCTGGTTTAGGAAGTGGGATCTTTGGGAGGTGATTAGGTCGTGTGGGTGTAGCCCTCATGAGTGGGATCAGTGCCCTTACAGAGAGGCCCCGGAGAGGTCCCTCAGCCCTTCCACCATGTGAGGACACAGCGAGAAGGTGCTGCCTATAAACCAGGCAGCAAGCCCACACCAGACACCAAATCTGCTGGTGCCTTAATTTGGGACTTCTGAGCCTCCAGAAGTGTGAGAAATCAACGCCTGCTGTTTATGAGCCACTCAGTCTGTGGTATTTTTGTTATAACAGCCTGAAAAGTCTAAGACACCCACTTTTCCTCTCACCATTGTTCTTCATCCCAGCTGACGCCAAGCTGTTCTCCTCTGTTGCCCAGTTCACTGCAGTGCCTCTCAGTGGGTCTGTGTCCACCCAGCCTCAGCCCTCTGCAATCTGTCTCAGGCTGAAGCCCAGTGATCTTCTCCCACAATCATACTGTGTCACCCACCTGCTCAAAATACCTCAATAATGGTTTTCCAAGTATCCAACAGTGTCTCTCAGAATGGGATCTAAGCAGTGACCTTTTTCAAACTCTTCAGGTGATGCTAATGTGCACCCAAGTTTGGAAACCACTCCTCTAACTATATTTACCTCCACACCTCTGTGTTTTGTTTTGTTTTTATCTAGAACATTCTCCTACCCCTTATAAACCCGCCTATCCTGACTACTATTCAATCTCCAAATTTTAATTTAAATGCCTTCTCTGATGCTTAGATCAGATCAGATTCCTCTGAAATGGGCTCCACAGGACCTGTTATTACACATTAACTGTCTTCTCTTTGTGACTATAAACTCCAAACATCAGTCTTACACTATATCCTAAGCACTCAACACAGTGCCAGGCACAAGGTGGGTGGTCAGAGGTCCCTGCTAAATGGATATTATAACAGCATTACAAGAAAAGGGTTAGAAAAGCTCAGAGGTGAAAAGATTATTTCATCATGGAATCACATAAATTATCCTTTTCTTTAAAAACTCACAAGACTATCTGAAAATATGAATAACAGCCCTAGACTGACAGACAATCCAGAAATAGAAAAACACTGTAATTGACCAATTTTGAATTTCATTTCACTGTGGAATAAAACATTTGAGGGATGACATAATAGCTCATCATATGCCTTAAGTATGTGAGCTAATTATAGGCTTGTTACAAAGACCAAGAGTCATTCACATGCCACTGTCTGGAGACACACGCATTTTTAGAGCTAACATTCTTTTTTTAAGTACAGTCTATCTGCCAGTAAAGTCCCAAATGACAACTCTGTAAGAACATATGGATATGGCCAAAAGTCACATACTTAATTCTGTAGAGTCTGTTCCCTAGTATAAGGAGACAAGGTAAAAATAGCCTTAATTCTGATAAAAGAGGCATAACCAGAGAGAGCTCAAATAGTCAATTATTACACTGTCAATTATGGTTAAAATTTATTCTTTGGTAAAAAGGAAAGCTCAAAGTCAGTTTTCTGCAGACACCTTATTGCTAACCAAGCAGAACTCATTTCCACTGCTTTTTACTATTGTGATCTTCCTGAAAATAAAGTTCACTCTCAGGAGTTCTGGTTTCCATAACTTGAAAGGCTGAGTTATAAAGCAGTACAGCACAGCTTTAGTATTACAGTTCATCCATCCATCACTCATTGTAAAAATCAGTGGTCTAGGAAATTAAATAAACTTGACCAAAAGTGCAGCATAATCTCTTGCCATTAAAAAAATGAAATGAACACACATTTTTCAGGGAGAAAATAAACCAAACTAAGTATATCCTGTCTTGCCAGACCAGAGGATTTCACAGAGCTTATATTGTATTCAATTTAATTCATCAGATATGTGTTGGGTGCCACTATGTAAAGGCACTAGAATAAGGCGTGAGAGGACTCAAAGGGTAAAGAAGGCAAGGCCTCCTACCATCAGGGAATGAGAAAAAGGCAGGCCAAGAACAAGCTCTACCACAGGCAAAAATGCATCATTGTCAAACTGAGGTCCATGTGATGCTACAGGAACCTGAAGGAATCAGTTCTGACCAGGGAGAAGCCAGAAAGACCTCATGTGGTATGAGTGTCAAGGGATCACAGAGCTTTCCCCAGGGAGTCTTTTGCAGAAGGAAGGAGCATGGAGGAAGGGCACAGAGGTAGGTGCGTGGGCAAGGGCTGTGTGAAGGTAGAGCTGGAGCAGAGGGAACGAAGAGGCACGTAGAGACGAGCATGTGGGGCTGAGAAAAAATTCTGGGTTCACGACAGGAAAGGACCTGAATTACATCTGTTCCTACACAATGGAACACTATCACTGCTTAAAAACTGATCTTAACTGTGCGTTAGGAAAAACTGCAGAGGTAAAATGGGTGGTAGATGACCTCCAGGGTGCTCCTACAACGTTCAAGGAGAAATAATGTTTTCAGAAAAGACAGAACTCACAGGGCTCCTTGTGGAAGGAGTACACTGAAAATTATATGATTGAGAAATGAGAACAAAAGAATAGAAACGAGATTAGAATTTTTAATAACAATATAGAGACAGGGCAGAGAATGAAAATCCAGTTCCATTAATATAACTCCCAAAATAATGAGACAGGGTAACAGCTAAATTCCTACAGAATGTTCTAAAGAGTTTACTTACTCCTAACAGAATCAGGCCTCCAGGTCTGCAGCACATCAAGGAGCTTCCACTTCTGCTACCTGACCAAACTGAAAACATGGCAATGATGCCAATCATTCAATTTTACTACTGGAAAAAAGAAAACTTACACACACCCTTAAACCTTTGTTCTTTCCTTTCCCACCGGAATAACCTGCTAAAAAGCTAGATTCAGGTCTTTGCAAGACAGAATTAAACAATAAAAGTCTCAAGTCAAAAAACAAAACACAAAAAACAAGAAACTTAAGTTCTTCTGCTGTTAAGGAATCAATGACAATTCCCATCAGACCATCAAGCCGAGGAAGAAAACTAGTATTTGTTTTCTGTCTACGTGTCAAGAAGCTTGGGGCCAAGCGCTCCCCATTAAACCTCACCACTGCCCATCACTATCCCCCTCCTCATTTTACAGAGGAGGAAAGTGAGACTCACAGAAGGATAGTGGGTTGTCTAAAGGAACTTAGCCAATGTCGGTAGAACTGAGACTCAACCCAGATTCCTCTAATTCCCAAATCCATGCTCTTTCCAGTAAGCTCTCCACCTCCAGAATTTGTCCTCAGCAACCTTCCCCCCATCAATAATACCTCCTCTTCCTGTGCTGGTTCTTTTTTCATTCATTTATGTATGTTCATTCTTAAATTAATCACTGAGCACCTACTGGGTACTAGACTTGCATGATGACCACTCATTAGTGTATTCAGGTGTTTTACACTAAGCATGGTGCTCTAGGCATTGCCCTTTTCCTCATTCAAACATGTCAGAATGGATGTTAAAATCACATCATTTCCACTTGCTTACAAGATGCCTTCTGGTAAACATAAATCCATGATATTCAAGCCACAAAAAGTCAGTGTCTACTACCTTCCAGTGAAGACTTTAGCTAGTTGAGGGGGAAAAGCATTTACTTCAGAACTATCTGGAAGATAACATCCTAATTAATTAATTTTCGTAGCTGAGAATTCTTGGTAAAATTGTTCACAGCATTAAAAGCAGAATATATGAATTAAGACCATGCTGCCACAACGTTTTTAGTGTAATTTTAATTAAAGCATTATGTAGTTGTGTGCATATATTTATTAAGTACTCTATTAATTAAATAGTTATTTATGAATCATACAATAGGAAACATCTCTGCACCAACTGGTATAGGGTTTCTCAGTAGTATACCACAGTATTGCTAAGATTTCATCTCTAAATGTTAGTCAAAGGGAGGAATAATACTTGATTCTTTCCTAAGAGGTATCTTAACTCATCATGAACTGCAGAGTATTACTGCTCATTCAAGGACCCTGAACAGTACAGTAATCACAGCAATAACCTAAGAAGAGCATTTTAAAAGCATACCACAGAGTGTTCAATAAGCCGTATACTAAAGCGAACAAATAATACTGGAGAAAGAGCAGAAGTACAAGTATTCCCTAATTTAAAAATGATATGCCTGTGATATTGCTTTTGGAGCTAGAAGAAGCTGTCTACTGCTACTGCTCTCTGCCCTTACAGAATAAAGAAAGAGGAGATTGAAAAAAAATGCCATTTCATTTAATAGTTGCTCACCATCCACACCAAAGAGCTTGCGAACCCCACCAAGGGCCCAACTCCAATCCTAGTCAGGTCACCAGCACATCCAAACACACACACAGGCAACTGGACAGCCCTTCCCCAGCTGCCTACACACCCACCATCCCCTCCGCCGGTATAACCCATGCTCCCAAATATCTCATAATTACGGTAAATTAGTGTGGATTAAGTCTATCACCAGGTAACTCCCGCAAAGGGCCAATATCAGTATGTTCTACTCTTTCTAGTCAATAACTGCAGCATTCCACAGAGAATATGCCAAGAAAACAGGGGCATTAAAATTACATGGGATTAGTAATGAAAACTGGAAATAAGGGCATTTGGGTTGAACACAGAAAATAAAAGTTGGCCTTAAAGCAGTGTTTCTCAATCTTGGCTGCACTTTAGAATAACATAGGGATAGTGAAAGAATAAGGATACCTCAGTCCAACCCCTAGAGATTCTGACCTCATCCGTCTGCGGTGCAACCCAGGCATCAAGATATTTTCACAGCTCCCCGGGGATTTGAATGCAGGGGCAGGATTTAAGTCACTACCGGGAACTCTGGCCTGATGTCTACCAGCTCTGAAGAGGAAAAGCCTTTCAGAAAGTCACTTAAAAATAAAAACAAATTTTAAAACTGTACATTGCACATCTGATTAAACATACTTTACTTTTTTACACAGACCTATGGGTACAAAACGCCTAGGTGCATGTGGCATTTGCTGTCTATAAGGGAAGTGAGCAGCTAAGTTTGTCATCACTGTGTTCACCATCACAGATGCCTGTGCACGGACTCAGTGCTTCTTTAAAGAGAAGCTTCAGAAGGCCTGGAAAAGTACAGCTCACTGAGGCCCAGAGCCCTCCGGGCCACCTCCTCTGTCTCCCTCACACCATCAGACATGAGAGAGCTGCGTGACCACACAGAACAGCCACCAGCATGGACTTGGCCTACTTTGGACCAACTCCTGCTTGGAAATTACAGATAGGAAGAGACGCTCTGTGGTTCACAGGGGAAAAACGAATCAGATCAGGATAAACACTTCATAAAATACACAGATAGAAATAACTGCAGAGTTATTAAAGGCATAATGATCAACAAAATTAGATATTAAATATGCAAAAAGCCATCTTATCTCTATGACCTGGGTTGAAGAATAAGGTCATTCTAACAAAAATATTATTTTAGATAAAGAATGGACAAATTACTCCCTCTTGCAAGAGCACCAGAATCACAACTAACTGCTGAACAATCATCGAAAGGAAGACACTGGAACTCACCAAAAAGGACACCCCACATCCAAAGCGAAAGGAGAAGCCACAATGAGACGGTAGGAGGGGCGCAATTGCAGTAAAATCAAATCCCATAACTGCTGGGTGGGTGACTCACAAACTGGAGAACACTTATACCACAGAAGTCCACCCACTGGAGTGAAGGTTCTGAGCCCCACGTCAGGCTTCCCAACCTGGGGGTCCAGCAAAGGGAGGAGGAATTCCAAGAGATTCAGACTCTGAAGGCTAGCAGGATTTGATTGCAGAACTACAACAGGACTGGGGGAAATGGAGACTCCACTCTTAGAGGGCACACACAAAGTAGTGTGAGCATAGGGACACAGGGGAAGGAGCAGTGACCCCAGGGGAGACTGAACCAGGCCTACCTGCTAGTGTTGGAGGGTCTCCTGCAGAGGTGAGGCATGGCTGTGTCTCACCATGAGGACAAGGACACTGGCAGCAGAAGATCTGAGAAGTACTCCTTGGCGTGAGCCCTCCCAGAGTCCACCACTGGCCCCACCAAAGAGCCCGGGTCGGCTCCAGTGTAGGGTCGCCTCAGGCCAAACAACCAACAGGGAGGGAACCCAGCCCCTCCCGTCACAGACAAGCAGATTAAAGTTTTACTGAGCTCTGCCCACCAAAGAAACAGTCAGCTCTACCCACCACCAGTCCCTCCCATCAGGAAACCTACACAAGCCTCTTAGATAGCCTCATCCACCAGAGGGCAGACAGCAGAAGCAAGAAGAGCTACAATCCTGCAGCCTGTTGAACAAAAACCACGTTCACAGAAAGATAGACAAGACGAAAAGGCAGACAGCTATGTACCAGATGAAGGAACAAGTTAAATCCCCCCAAAAACAACCAAATGAAGTGGAGATAGGCACCCTTCCAGAAAAAGAATTCAGAATAATGATAGTGAAGATGATCCAGGACGTCAGAAAAAGAATGGAGGCAAAGATTGAGAAGATGCAAGGACATTTAACAAAGACGTAGAAGAATTAAAGAACAAACAAACAGATGAAAAATACAATAACTGAAATGAAAAATACACTAGAAGGAATCAATAGCAGTATAACTGAGGCAGAAGAACGGATAAGTGACCTGGAAGACAGAATGGTGGAATTCACTGTTGCGGAACAGAATAAAGAAAAAAAGAATGAAAAGAAATGAAGACAGCCTAAGAGACCTCTGGGACAACATTAAATGCAACAACATTCGCATTATATGGGTCCCATAAGGTGAAGAGAGAGAGAAAGGACCCAAGAAAATATTTGAAGAGATTATAGTTGAAAACTTCCCTAATATGGGAAAGGAAATAACCACCCAAGTCCATGAAGTGCAGAGACTCCCAGACAGGACAAACCCAAGGAGAAACACGCAGAGACACACAGTAATCAAATTGGCAAAAATTAAAGACAAAGAAAAATTACTGAAAGCAGCAAGAGAAAAACAACAAATAACATACAAGGGAACTCCCATAAGGTTAACAGCTGATTTCTCAGCAGAAACTCTACAAGCCAGAAGGGAGTGGCATGACACATTTAAAGTGATGAAAGGGAAGAACCTAAAACAAAGATTACTCTACCTGGCGAGGATCTCATTCAGATTCACTGGAGAAATCAAACGCTTTACAGACAAGCAAAAGCTAAAAGAATTCAGCACCACCAAACCAACTCTACAACAAATGCTAAAGGAACTTCTCTAAGTGGGAAACACAAGAGAAGAAAAGGACCTACAAAAACAAACCCAAAACAATTAAGAAAATGGTAACAGGAACATACATATCGATAATTACCTTAAATGTGAATGGATTAAATGCTCCAACCAAAAGACACAGCCTTGCTGAATGGATACAATAACAAGACTCATATATATGCTGTCTACAAGAGACCCACTTCAGACCTAGGGATACATACAGACTGAAAGTGAGGGGATGGAAAAAGATATTCCATGCAAATGGAAATCAAAAAAAGCTGGAGTAGCAATACTCATAACAGATAAAATAGACTTTAAAATAAAGAATGTTACAAGAGACACGGAAGGACACTACATAATGATCAAGGGATCAATCCAAGAAGAAGAAACAACAATTATAAATATATATGCACCCAACATACGGGCACCTCAATACACAAGCTATAAAAGCTATAAAATACAAAAGCTATAAAAGAAGAAATCGACAGTAACACAATAATAGTTGGGGACTTTAACACCTCACTTACACCAATGGACAGATCATCCAAAATGAAAATTAATAAGGAAACATAAGCTTTAAATGACACAACAGACCAGGTAGATTTAATTGACATTTAAAGGACATTCCACCCAAAAAAGCAGATTACACTTTCTTCTCAAGTGCACACAGAACATTCTCCAGGGTAGATCACACCTTGGGTCACAAATCAAGCCTCAGTAAATTTAAGAAAAATGAAATCATATCAAGCATCTTTTCTGTCCACAACGTTATGAGATTAGAAATCAATTACAGGGGAAAAAAACGTAAAACTCACAAACACATGGAGGCTAAACATTACGTTACTAAATAACCAAGAGATCACTGAAGAAATCAAAGAGGAAATCAAAAAATATCTAGAGACAAATGACAATGAAAACAAAATGATCCAAAACCTATGGGATGCAGCAAAAGCAGTTCTAAGAGGGAACTTTATAGCAATACAATCCTACCTCAAGAAACAACAAACATCTCAGATAAACAATCTAACCTTACACCTAAAGGAACTAGAGAAGAACAAACAAAACCCAAAGTCAGCAGAAGGAAAGAAATCATAAATATCAGAGTAGAAATAAATGAAACAGAAACAAAGAAAACAATAGCAAAGATTAATAAAACTAAAAGCTGGTTCTTTGAGAAGATAAAATTGATAATCCATTAGCCAGACTCATCAAGAAAAAGAGGGAGAGGACTCAAATCAGTAAAATTAGAAATGAAAAGGAGAAGTTACAACAGACACCGCAGAAATACAAAGCATCCTAAGAGAGTACTACAAGCAACTCTATGCCAATAAAATGGACAGCCTGGAAGAAATGGACAAATTCTTAGAAAGGTATAACCTTCCAAGACTGAACCAGGAAGACAGAAAATATGAACAGACCAATCACAAGTAATGAAATTGAATCTGTGATTAAAAATCTTCCAACAAAGGTCCAGAACCAGATGGCTTCACAGATGAATTCTATCAAACATTTAGAGAAGAACTAGCACCCATCCTTCTCAAACTCTTCCAAAAAACTGCAGAGGAAGGAATACGCCCAAACTCATTCTATAAGGCCATCATCACCCTGATACCAAAACCAGACAAAAATACTCAAAAAAAGAAAATTACAGACCAATTTCACTGATGAATACAGATGCAAAAATCCTCAACAAAATACTAGCAAACAGAATCCAACAACACATTAAAAGGACCATACACCATGATCAAGTGGGATTTATCCAAGGGATGCAAGGCTTCTTCAATATACTCAAATCAATCGATGTGATACACCATATTAACAAATTGAAGAATAAAAACCATATGATCGGGCTTCCCTGGTGGCACAGTGGTTGGGAGTCTGCCTGCTGATGCAGGGGACGTGGGTTCGTGCCCCAGTCTGGGAGGATCCCACATGCCGCGGAGTGGCTGGGCCCATGGGCCACGGCCGCTGAGCCTATGCGTCCAGAGCCTGTGCTCTGCAACGGCAGAGGCCACAACAGTGAGAGGCCCGCGTACCACAAAAAAACCCAAAACAAAACAGTATGATCATCTCAATAGATGCAGAAAAAGCTTTTGACAAAATTCAACACCCATTTATGATAAAAACTCTCCAGAAAGTGGGCACAGAGGGAACCTACCTCAACATAA
Organism: Monodon monoceros; assembly: GCF_005190385.1. Classification (NCBI taxonomy): domain Eukaryota; kingdom Metazoa; phylum Chordata; class Mammalia; order Artiodactyla; family Monodontidae; genus Monodon; species Monodon monoceros. The sequence goes on along the minus strand of NW_021703771.1, from coordinate 12,490,385 downwards.
TAAAGGCCATATACGACAAGCCCACAGCAAACATCATTCCCAATGATGAATAACTGAAAGCGTTTCCTCTAAGATCAGGACCAAGACAAGGATGTCCACTCTCACCACTATTATTCAACATAGTTGTGGAAGTCCTAGCCATGGCAATCAGAGAAGAAAAAGAAATAAAAGGAGTACAAATTGGAAAAGAAGAAGTAAAACTGTCACTGTTTGCAGATGACATGATACTATACATACAGAATCCTAAAGATGCCACCAGAAAACTACTAGAGCTAATGGTAAAGTTGCAGGATACAAAATTAATGCACCAAAATCGCTTGTATTCCTATACACTAATGATGAAAAATCTGAAAGAGAAATTAAGGAAACCCTCCCATTTACCATTGCAACAAAAAGAATAAAATACCTAGGAATAAACCTACCTAGGGAGACAAAAGACCTGTATGCAGAAAACTATAAGACACTGATGAAAGAAATTAAAGATGATACAAACAGATGGAGAGATTATACCATGTTCTTGGATTGGAAAAATCACTACTGTGAAAATGCCTATACTACCCAAAGCAATCTACATATTCAATGCAATCCCTATCAAATTACCAATGGCATTTTTTACAGAACTAGAACAAAAAATCTTAAAATTTGTATGGAGACACAAAAGACCCCAAATAGCCAAAGCGGACTGGAGGGAAAAAAAAAAGGAGCTGGAGGAATCAGACTCCCTGACTTCAGACTATATGACAAAGCTACAGTAATCAAGACAATATGGTACTGGCACAAAAACAGAAATACAGATCAATGGAACAGGATATTAAGCCCAGAGATAAACCCACACACCTATGGTCAACTAATGTATGACAAAGGAGGCAAGGATATACAATGGAGAAAAGACAGCCTCTTCAATAAGTGGTGCTGGGAAAACTGGACAGTTACATGTAAAAGAATGAAATTAGAACATTCACTAACACCATACACAAAAATAAACTCAAAATGGATTAGACACCTAAATGTAAGACCAGGCACTATAAAACTCTTAGAGGAAAACATAGGAAGAACATTCTTTGACATAAATCACAGAAAGATCTTTTTTGATCCACCTCCTAGAGTAATGGAAGTAAAAACAAAAATAAACAAATGGAACCTAATGAAACTTAAAAGCTTTTGCACAGCAATGGAAACCACAAACAAGACCAAAGACAACCCTCAGAATGGGAGAAATATTTGCAAATGAATCAACGGACAAAGGATTAATCTTCAAAATATATAAACAGCTTATGCAGCTCAATATTAAAAAAACCAACAACCCAATCCAAAAATGGGCAGAAGACCTAAATAGACATTTCTCCAAAGAAGACATACAGATGGCCAAGGAGCACATGAAAAGGTGCTCAACATCACTAATTATTAGAGAAATGCAAAGCAAAACTACAATGAGGTATCACCTCACACCAGTTAGAACGGGCATCATCAAAAAATCTACAAACAACAAATGCTGGAGAGGTCGTGGAGAAAAGGGAATCCTCTTGCACTGTTAGTGGGAATGTAAATTGATACAGCCACTATGGAGAACAGTATGGAGGTTCCTTAAAAAACTAAAAATAGAATTACCATATGACCCAGCAATCCCACTACTGCACATATACCCAGAGAAAACCATAATTCAAAAAGGCACATGCACCCCAATGTTCATTGCAGCACTATTTACAATAGCCAGGACATGGAAGCAACCTAAATGCCCATCAACAGATGAATGGATAAAGAAGATGTGGTACATATATACAGTAGAATATTACTCAGCCATAAAAAGGAACGAAATTGGGTCATTTTTAGAGACGTGTATGGACCTAGAGACTGTCATACGGAGTGAAGTATGTCAGAAAAACAAATATCGTACATTAACGCATATATGTGGAACCTAGAAAAATGGTACAGATGAACCAGTTTGCAGGGTAGAAATTGAGACACAGACGTAGAGAACAAATGTATGGACACCAAGCGGGGAAAGCAGCGGGGGTGTGGTGGTGGGATGAATTGGGAGACTGGGTTTGACATGTATACACTAATATGTATAAAATGGATAACTAATAAGAACCTGCTGTATAAAAAAATAAAGAGAATAAAATTCAACAAAAAAAAAACAAAGAAAATATCTCTAAAAAAAAAAAAAGAATGGACAAATTATACTAAATTCCAGGGGAAGTTCTAGATATAATCTGTTACTAGAATAACAAGGGAGGGAGGAACGATGCTTAAAGATGCTTAAATTCTACATATTCTCTTTTATTAATAAGTTAGAAAAACTCCAAATACAATTAGAAGTATGTAGAAGTAGAAGGATCAGAGGCATTACTTAAAGTTTTACCAGTTTCTTTTTTACCAAGTGGTTACTTTTCAAATTGATACAAAATGTTAACATTTTACTTTTTCACCAAGTGGTTACTTTTCAATTGATACAAAATGTTAACATTTTATCTGTTACATTTTACACAGAAAATCCCACCTTAGCTGGAAAATTATTTCTGCTACAAATATTTACAAGCCTAATCAGAGTCAATTATTTAAAAATCAAGCCAAGGAACGTCTTTGAAAATCGACTGCGTGTAAGATGGTATTGAATGAAGCACCAAGGGAGGACACAAAGGCAACTTAGTCTTTGTTCTTTGTGTGACATTAATTAAAAGAGTAATGAGGAATGTTTAGAGCTGGGCGTTGAAAGGATAAGAACTAGCTTGCTCTGGCAGCAATCGTTTTCTTGTTTACGTCAAAGCACAAAACTTGGCAGACGTGGTCTGAATGAATTAAAAACACACAGGCAATATTTCTCTCTGACTCTGAGAGAAATGGGAGCGACCGAAAACAAGAAAAATTATCACACACTTACCATGAAATAACTGATAATGTGATAGGACGGATCTGCTGGTGGCTGAGAGCAGCTCCCAGCCCCGTTGTCCCCTTTACAGCGCACACCCCAGCCAGGCACTCGTCCATAGATTTAATTTTCACAGTAACTCTAAGAAAGGCTTACAAGAAATTTAATTTTTAAAAATCACAGAAATGAGGTCTCTAAAACAGGAGATTCAACTGAAAAGACCACAGTTTAGGTGCAGTATGAGAAATATGTAATGATGCCCTTCCTCCTGAATGAGGACTGTACCTGCATATTCCATTTAGGAATTCATTCAAGTTCATTTGATAACCAGGTTACCTGGTTCGGCCCTCAGAATCACCCAGAATACAATGTAAGTACCTGTGTTTATAGTTCTACATGTGTGACAGACTTTACTTATGACTCAGTGTTTTTTGTCTTGTGGCCTGCACCATGCTAGCATTCATTGTTGGCAATATATTTCTTTTTAGGTATATTACATTATATTCTTTTTGAAGGATTGGTAAAATATTATCAGAATTTAAGATTTTCTACTAGTTTTTAGAATACAGTATATTGCTTCTCCTATGCAATATTTTCCCCTACAATGTATCTCTAAAATTACTTGAAATAGATATAAGAAATATTTTCCCCTGCAAAAATGGGAGCTGTCTTATACAACTGTACATATATACAGAAAATATGGCATATATTCAGGATTGCACATAGGGTGCTTATGAGGAAGAGATGAGGGAAGCAGGATGGAGGGAGGAGGAGAGGAGAGAGGGGTAAGGAGGGAAGAGAGAAGTTCTCCTAGAACAAGAATGTACAATACTCACTCCTTGTATTCCTATTATGCTTACACACATATTTCACTGAACGGTATGGAACAGTATCAAACATGGTTGTTAGAGTCATGTTCATGTTACTATTTTATATTTTTATTCATTTTCTCTAAGTTCTACTACCTGCCTCAGCTCAATCAGGCTCTAAATGAATATTTTCTCAGTTCTTTGGTGACTGAGGGTATCAGCTGGTATTAAGGAAACTTTCAGAGTCTTGCCAGCAAATCCCTTGATGTGTGACATTCGGATGGTTTGACCCTTTTTCTGGAGAGGTCTCACTATGCTCCCTGAACATATATTTCACGTTTATTTGTTTGATTCAGTGGTTTCAGTGGTTCTCAAACTTCAGTTTTCAGCAGAATCACTGGGGGGCTAGTTAAGCCACAGATGCTGGCTCTCCCGCCAAGGTTTCTGATTCAGGTCAGGGGTGAGGTCTGTAAATCTGTCACATCTCCACCTGATGCTGACACAGCTGGTCTGGGGACCACAGTTGGAGAAATACCTGTTTAAGAAAACACCTTCAAGTACTAGAAAGGCATGGTTCAAGGATCCTACGGAAATCCCACTCCATTTACCATCCATTTAACCTCAGGCAAGTTAGCCAACTTGCTTTCCTCATTCCTTTATCTATACAACCAAAGCAAGAGGTAGGGAAAGACGTAGGGAGGATTCAGACCAGAGCTGAAACAGCAGGGAAAGAAATGTGAGAATGAGACTCCAAAGGCAGTTTGAAAAAAGAAACAACACAACCAGAAGTCATTAGGAAGCAGGGGCGCTGGGTGGGCCGGGAGAGCTTTAAAGCGAAGGAACTCCTTGAAGAGCTGCCAGGAACGACTCAGAGAAACACAAATCAAGGGGCAGCGACTCCCTCCTTCAGAAGAGAGGGCGGCTCCTTTTGGGGCCCAGGGCCCGTCTCTCCCTCTCTCCGTGTGTGCTCTGTAATTCTTCTAGGTTTAGGGCCCCAAGCCACCTGGGATTCCTTTGTTATCTTCCTTTTGTATCTTCCCCTTTCCTCTCTCTGCCAATTCCTTCCCACCAAAGTACCAGTGGGCTAATGTCTTTTCCATCCTAAAGAGAAAACTTTCCCTCCACCTTGCATGCCCCGCCCCCAACTGCCAACCTATCACTTCTCCTTCCTTCACAGACCAACGCCCCACCAGGGACTCCCCAGCCCCGCGGCTCCTTACCCGGGAGCTCATCAGAAATGCACAGTCTCCAGCCTGCTCCCATTTACCCTCATCATCTGATCTCCTGGCTTTGATAATGGAATTGATATTATTCCATCAATTTTCCCACTCCAAACTGTAGCCCACAGCTACCTACCTGGATTCTCTTCACTGCACACTGAACTTATCCAAAAAAATAAATTTTAGGATGTGTAGGATCCAAGTATTGAATCCAAAATCCTCAAGGTACTTTCATATTTCTAACAGAATCTTGAAATTTGAAAACCAACAGCAGGGCATTCAAAAAACACAAATAAAACCGAAAAAAATTAAATATAATCCTAAATGAAAGGACTAGATGAAAATTTGCTACAGGTTAAACTATTCCAAAAATATCACAATGAGTAAAGACCTAGGAATACACAAGTACTTTGAGCAGTTTTAGCTTTTGTTCCGCAGAGGGGCCCTCAACATTGTCACGCTTTGTTTATTCTGTTCTGATTACATGACTGTGTGCCTGCACAGCTCCCTCAGAGGAAGAGCCCTGATACTCACCCTACCTGAGTCGGTTCCCTTTCCTAGGATGCTGGACCTCCCTCTCTGATTCTCCTTTCATCATTACAGGGGTTTGGTAGATCTCCAGAAATGACAGATCAGCAAGGCCACTTTGTTCGAGGTATTAAATAACACCCACATAAACCTTTTCTAAACATATTCATTCAAAAATGTCACCAAGGAGCCCTTCCATGCCAGGTATTGTGCTAACCTAGGAGTGCAGTGGTAATGAGAAAAGACACACTCCCTGAAAGCATGGAGTGTAGGCCCTACAGGGAAGACAGGCTGATCAAACCACTGTAATTTAGCTCAAAAATGCCGTAAACAGTACAGAATATCACGGGGACCCCTAGCAGGGGAATCTGATCTAGTCTAGGGAGGTAGTCAAGGAAGGCAAAAGAGATTTTAAAACTACATCAGCAGAAAAGAATACTGTAGTGCACAACTAGACCAAAAGGAGAGGGAGAACACATCCTCCCAAAGAGAAATCACGTGTGTACAAGCCTGGAGCTGAGAGAGAACAAGGTGGATTCAAGTAAGTGGAAGAAATTTCGCATGTCGCCGAGCAGAATGTGGAGGACACAGTGGTGAGAGGCTGGGCTGGAGAGGGAAGCAAGTACCACACTGTGGAGAGGCTTGGAGCCCGTTTTATGGGTTGAGGACTTCATCCTAAAGTAAGTGAGAGGACCTGAGACTAGGCTGCAATATGGACTTGAACACCGCAAGGCTACACCCACAGACATGATGGAGTCCAGTTGGGATTTTTCAGACAAGACCTGGACAGTGGTACTGGGAATGCAGAGAAGTGGAGGGAATCCAGAGATGCACCCCAACTAGGGCATCACCTGGACATGCCAGATACCTACCTGAAACCCAGCTTAGGCTGCACCACACAGGGACATTCGGAGCCTGGTACAGGAAGAGCATGGGAGGACGGATGGCCTCCACCTGGAACACTCCGCATGTGAGACGCCAGGCCGCCCTGCCCAGTCCCAGCCTCTGCGGCTCCCTCAGGCCTCGTCCGTGTGCCAGGACTTGTTCGGCCCTCCTGATTCCCTATCTCCACCATTCCCACCAGAGCCAGCGTCTGAGATGATAAGGAAGGTGTTCACATTTCTAAATTACTGCTGTTACTGTTAAAGCCATTTGATACTGAGCTTTTTCAGCCTTAACTTTAATTTCTTTGCATGTTGACAGTGGTCTCTAATATCAAAAGTTTAATTCAGTTTTTATATATAATGAGTAAAGCATTTCTAACGTACAATTATAAATTTACTTTAAATTACTGTACAGGCTTTCATTAGAATCCCTACTAAATTAAGGGTGTATTCTCTGATGTTTATGTACATTATGCATGTGTGCTTTAAATCAACTGCAATTTTAAGCAAATTCCCATTATTATTATATTTGACAATTTATATTATAGGAGCTCATGTGAAGAAGGAAATGCTATGCATTCATAGTCTATGCTCTTTCAGCATCTGTAAAACAGGGAAGGCCCCAACATATAAATGCTGAGCTCCATCTGCAAGTCTGTTATTTGTGGTGTCTCCCCATTATGTGGTCTGCAACAGGGTGAGAAGGAAGGGAGGGGACAGAGGCTGAGTAGGCGGCGCCAGAAGAGTGGCAGCTGGGAGCCAAGACAAACTCCGAGCAGGGTGGCGGCGATATCCAGCCCCTGCTCTGATACCTCAGCAGCACCAGTCGGCTGAGAGCCTTTGCCTGAATGCAAACTTACAGGAAATGAGAAGTGGGGTCTGGGGTAGGCAGTGCTGCAGTGATGGGAACAGCAGAGGAGGCTGGACAAACTTGAAGAGTGTCAGCAAGAAGGATGGTGAAGCTTCCACAGCCATCTGGTTGTGCTGGTTGCTCCTCAGGACCCCAAACGGACAAGAGCTGAGTTCAACCTAAACTGATGGTGCTGCCCTGCCCACCACGCTCCCCAGCTCCAAGCCCGTGATAACTGAGCCCCAGATTCAATGAGTATTTACTAAATAAACAGACAAATCGATGAGTTAATTTGGTTTGATTTTCTTGTACTTTTTAACTTTAGCTAGTTGCTCATCCAGTAACCTATGTATCATTTATGAAGATACTGAGTGCCTATGTTGTAGGGGAAAAAGCATATGCCTGACAGGACATCCATCTCTGTCCCTCCTGTAAATGCCAAAGCACTGTGCAAGTCTCACAGCAACCGTCCAGGTCCCACCAGCACATTCACACACACACTCAAAGCTTAGATCTAAATCTGCTCACTGAAGTCCTAGGCCAGTCTTCCCACTAACAAGGCCCTGTGCCTGTCGTCACATCCCTTTCAAACCCTGGTCAACATTTAAGAACAACCACTAATGTCTTCCTGGCCAATCTCTATGCTCTGTGTCTCCCTCAACTACCTACTCAGACCCCACCTAAATGCTCGCAACATTATAAGGCCATCATTTAACAGGAAGCTGTTCTAGATAAAAGAACACTTTTTTCTCTCTCTCTCTCTCTCATTTTCTCCCCTATAAATCAAGAAGATTCTTGGGGAAAAAAAGCTCTCTAATTTATTCATTATCCCCACCACTTCCCCACTCTTTAAGTTAGGATGTGTTCAGTTACAAGGAAGAGAATTATGTGAATAACCGTGGCTTAAACCATTATTTATCTTTTAAAACAAAATTCATAATAAAGTAATCCTAGAGTTGCTTTGGCTGGTCAGCAATGACAAGAAGGACCAAGGCTCCTCTCACCCTCCTGCTTATCATCCTTACCATGTTGACATTAATTTTTCAATATTGCCACATGGTTGTAAAACGGCTACCGCAGTTCCAGGCATCACATCTTCATGTGGCAGTGCCCGTACAGGAAGCAAGTGGTTGAGGTAAAAACATTTTAAAATTCCTACCTTTCACAAGCCTCAATCTCTTTATACAATGAGGTGAATCTTTACCAAAAGCTCTAAAGATTCCTCTTTAGCTTCCACTGCCTAACCACAGAATAATACTGGCAAAACAAGTCTAAGCCTTTCATAGATTAACCCACTAGGCATGGGCACATGTCTGTCAAAACAAAATTGGAGTGTTTTAGTAAAGAAGAAGGAAGCTGGCTATTGAGTAGACAGCTAACCTGTCTGTCACACATCACCCAGAAGATTTTAAGAAGTGTGACACCAGATGTCTGGGCTTCTTTCATCCATCCATCCATCCTCCCTCCCTCCCTCCCTCCCTTCCTCTAATAAGAAGCATTTAGGTAAAATTAAAATGTGGCTTAATTCCAAGAGCAAGTTCTATTTATCCCTTCTCTATATAGTCTAGCCCCTTAACAAATACAATAAAGAAGAATATTTCCCTTTAAGAAACTACAGAAAAATAAATCAGAATAAAGAAATAGCTGAGTTCCTGAAATGCTGTATAAACCATATCATACTTCCTTATTTGTTTACTTTGCCATTTCAGCTCTGCTTTATCTAATTCTGGGTTGTTTGGTTGCTTCAATGGATAGCTAATGCTGTAGATTAAGTTCCCCAGCCTCTCAATCCGTCAGGAAGGATTCCATTCACCATTTTTTGAGGGCCTGTAGTCTCCGAACACTGGAGAACATGCATGTGTAAATAAACACATAATATAAATACACAAAATATAAATACGCCTATAAAATAGTTTGATTTTCAGCGATGGAGTTTTCTTAGAGCAAGGCGTGTCAGTCTTTCAAGTCATACATCTTTAAAAACCAACTGTGTTCCTCCTTTATTTTCCTATCAATCTAATAGCCCCCCTTTCTTAGGTTTTTTTTCCTTTCCCCTTTAATACTGACTCTATTTATCTGAATCTATCCATTTATTCCTCATTTTTCAAGTTTAAGCTAACAGATGGAGAGTCAGGCTACTTGCAAACATCTGCACTGAAACGCTTTACCTGCAACTCTCGCTGCGAGTGAAAGAGATTTTAATTACATGACATTCGAGAATTCCTCTCACAGGCACTGTAAGTGAAAGATTTCAGTGTAAAAACAAGTCATCCTGAAGGCTCTCACCATCAGGTCCACTCACGTCCCAAACAAATCCCACACCCCACACCGCAGCGGTGTTGTAAACAGACCCTTGACGGTAAACAACAGCTCTGACACCATGGATGCTTATGATATTCACAGTTCAATATTACTGGGAATTTTTACATGTGTGCCATTATATCAGTCATATGACTGCACAAAAAAAGTTAAAAATAATTATGTTTGCCATTCACAGATATTCTCAAAGAGGCCATTGCCTAGAAAGACGAGAGAGACTAAAATGTGGCTATAAATCATGTAACACTGTTTCTGCTCACACAGTGATGAGATTTAGTAACACCATGGGTATCGGGTTAGCAGGGTTTGCCTGAACCTAGCAAGTACCCTACTACCACCCATGGCAGGCACCAGTCCACTACACCTGCACATCCTAATATGACAGTCACAGTCTTTCCAACGGCTCCTTTCCCTCTGCCCACCCTGCAGTGTTGGAACCTGCAGTCTCCCTGTCAAAGCTGCACCCTCCCTGTAGCCTCATCCACAGTGATAACTTCACTATCACTTAAATACCAAGAAATCCTTACTGTCAGTCTATATTTCCAGTCTGCTCATCCCCTTTGAGATTTAGGACCATACTTCTACCTTCCTTCTAGGTAATGCCTATATACTCAGGGATATGTTCAGAACACTCTCAGACAGACCTGGACTCAACCTGTCATCCTATAAGCTTTTTTCTGTGTTCACTATCTGGAGTCAAAGCATCGCAATCAATTTAATGAACAAGAACTAGAAACCTCAATTATCCTACACGCCTCCAGCTCCCTTAAAACCCCCTCTTAACTCATTCACAAACTTCTGAAGTTTCTACTCTGAAACCGTGCATTTTGGTTCTCCCTATCACAGATCTAGTTCAACACATCACCCTTCACGTGGGCTTGGTAAACCCTTTTAGAAGCTGCCTCCTTGCCTCCAACCACTGCCACAGCCAAAGCATCCTCTACGCTCCACTTCATTTGACAAATATGGATTGAGCACCTTCTGTGAGGCAGGCTTTGGGGTGGGTCTTGAGTAGAGAGTGGTGAGCAAATCAAAGACCCTCTCCTCAGCAAACCCAAACTCAAGTCAAAGAGATCAAGCAGCAACCAAGTAAGCAAACAGATACATAACCCATAGGGGGGTGTTTGGGTAAAAAATAACTGTGAGTGGTGCTATACCTGTAGTGATCACTGAGCAGGGGTCACTTAGAATAAGACCTCTAGGAAGGGAAGAGGCAGCCACACATCAGAGAGACGAGCACAGCAAAGCTCCGAGGCGAGAAGAGCCTGCACAGGCTGGAAGGAAGCCCAGGGACACTGGAGCTGTGTGCAGAGCGGGAGGGTATATTCGTGCAGGGGAGCAGAAGTGAAATCACCGTGGCGTCAGGAGCCACAGCCACAAGGGGGAATCTAGTGCGAGGCACTACGGGAAGTCAGGGAAAGGTTTTAGGCAAAGGAGTAACACGATCTGATTTACATTTTCAAATAACCGGCAGAATTACATTTCATAATCACAATGTGAGGGTCAGTCCTCTGAGTTAAAAAGGTGAACGGCTCCTGACGAAGGAGGCGCCCATGTGCTCTGGTTTGTCCTAGCGGGTCCTGGTCTTCCCTGCTGTCCTCGTGTCATTATTACAGTCCCCCTTTCACGCCTCTCACGGGTTCTATGGAGATCACACGTTGTTTGGCCAACTCATTGATAAGGAACATTCCTCAGGCTGACATCCAAAGCCCTTCTGAGCGTGGTCCCTACTCACCTCTCTGCCTCTCCCTGTCAGATCTCTACCTTACGGTGCTCTGGGCTCTGGGATGTCCCGCTGGCCATGGTGAAGGGGGCATATATTCTCCCCGCTGCCCAGCTCACGCTCCTGCCTCTTGCTGCAGGCTCTGACCACCTCACTATTATGGACAGACCCGCGAGGGCCAAACCTGAGAAGCCCTTCCAGAAACCAGGCAGAATGAATGGCTTCCTGCTCTGCTCTGCACTTTGTCACTGACTCTATGATAACGTTCATCACAACTGGGCTAATTATCTATATATAGGTCTTTTTTCCCTGCTGGAATGGTAGGTACTTCACGGTAAGGGCAGCACCTCTCTCTATGTGTTTTTGGGTCCTCATCACCCACTGCATGTCTGGTCCAGAGCTGGTACCTGATACAGAGCTGCTGGATGAATTATGTAATATAAAAGTAACATAAAATACAGAGTAAAATAATATGGATGAGATTTTTAAATTAATTTCTCCAGTAAACTTAAAGTATTATTATTGCCTTTGCATCTAGACAATTTATTCTCCAACTCCATCCCCATGTGTAATGCAGCCCCATCGATTAGAAAGTGACAATAAGTTTTTCATGAATGATTAGAAATAAAAAATCTTTATAGGGTAAGAAGAAGAAGTCTAATTTTAGGAAACTAAACAACGGTGTCTTGGTAACAAATTTCTAAATAACTGTGACGCTGAAATAAAACAGACTGATACATCCCCAGGTTTCATCCACTCACCACTCTCAAATGATCCTGAACAAATCCTGCTCAGAAGTTGTTTTTGACGTAATTGCAGAACTTCAGCTTCCAAGGCTTTGACTTTTGCTCTCCACTTTGATTCCTGCCCAGACACCGTCCTTGCAAGATGCTCTGCGTATTCTCTGCTGCTTTTGTCTGCTGGTTTTGAGTGGATAATTGCCAAGGCCAGAGCCAGCTTTGAAGTTCTCAAATACCATGCTTGATCATCCATCCTGGCTTTTGTCCCTATCATGTAATGAGAAAAAAAAGTTACAGAAATTCCTTGCAGTACATTTCATTTGTTCAAAATTGATTTTGCAGGATAACACTAGTAAGTTTACAACTTGAAACCAAGTAGCAGAAAAATTTCTCAGGAACTGAAGACAGTTTGAAAAAAACACGCAGAAGAGAAATGCAAACACATGTACATCAAGTGTATTAAGATTCAAAACAGTGGGTGAGGATAATCTGACAATTTCTTGGAATTCAAAAAAACACAAATTAATTCATTTAGTGGTTTCTAACCAGAGACACACATTGAAATCTCTGAGGGAGCTTCTTTTTTTTTTTTTTTTTTTAACATCTTTATTGGGGTATAATTGATTTACAATGGTGTGTTAGTTTCTGCTTTATAACAAAGTGAGTCAGTTATACATATACATGTGTTCCCATATCTCTTCCCTCTTGTGTCTCCCTCCCTTCTGAGGGAGCTTTTTAATATATATACCTGGTCTCATCCCTCCAAAATTCTGACTCGGCAAATCTGGGGTAGGACTGAGGCTTTTACATCTTACAAAGAGTTCACTGTGTAATCAGAATCACTAAATTACATCCTTCGTTTAAATGTAAGCCCTTCTACTCCTCTAATCCACTCTAAGTCTTGAAGTCAGTGCCCCCCAATCCTGAATTCCTTCGTGAACGTCTACCCACTATTCCTGCTTCTCACCAAGCCCCTCTAATCTATATTTAGAACAATCTTTCAAATATTTGCATCATTTTAGCTATGACTCTGCTCTGACTCCACACCTCCAAAGCTTTCCAATTGCCACCGTGAGGATACTTTTCCAAACCAACACTGTACCAGTCTGACAATTATGAGGACAACATGACACTACGTTCACTGGTTTAATACAAATGAAGTATAAGGCCCTGTGGACCTCCACCATGCTTTACTGAATTTAGGGGCTTTGCACATAAAACATGCTACATAAACATTTTTAATGAATGGTTAAAAAGTACAACGGTGCAGAAAATTCAGGACTTTTAGTTGCCACATCTACATACTAACATAATTTCAAATTCCACACTCCCACCTTCATTTCCTTCAGTTTCTCAAGGCTATTCTCCACCATGGTTGGATCACAGTCATACAAATAGATGTACACAGCCCAAGGTCATTCCCATTCACTTCTCTGCTCATGAATTTTCCGCAATTATGATGCCCTGACAGTCTTACAGCTGCCAAGGCCCTGTGTGCACCTTTCAAAGAACAGCTTGAAAGGCTGCATATCCAATCTTACCAGATGTATTCCCACCCTCTACAATGAGTACCTATCTGATATCCTATAAATTTTCCTGAAAATATACAATCTAACAGGTAGCATAATGCTGTTTTATTATAATCAGAGATGAACACAAGAATGCATGTACAATATGTTCATTACAGGATTATTTATAATATTTAAAACTGGGACCAACAACCATTTCAGTAAATAATCATATACCATACAAATGATAATTACATATCCATTAAATACTGAATCTTCAGAGATATTGTTATTAGCGTGGGAAAGTGTTAATGATGTGCTGAGGGGAAAGACAGTGAGTTCATGAAATTATATGTAAAACCCAATCATGTACAAAAATTAAGTAGGACTTCCCTCTACTGGAGAATTATTACTGATTTTTTCTCATATTTCTCTAAATTTTCCTGATTTTCTGCATTGAATATATATCTACTATAATCAGAAAAAAATTTATAAAAAATGGATTTCTAAAAGCAAAATACAGCTGCCATTTTCCCAACTTTCGCAGCTGGAGAATACACCAAGGACTAGATACTGTTAAGATGGACAAACTAATAAGAGTTACAGCTCCACTTATTTTAGCTGTCACAGCACCCCTTTCACTTGGCTGGCTCATCCTCCATCTGTTGTGTCGGCACGGGAAGCAGGAGAACCCACCTCTCAGCGCTCCACAAAGGCACGCTGTGCAGAAAGCGCACAGGGACGGATGTCTCTCCCTAAGGAAGGTTAACACGTATATACAACAGTACTGAGAGAAGATAACAAAGGTAACAGTAATTAATAATAAGTGACCTATTTAAAGTGTTTCTGTTAGAAAAGAATCTGACATTCAATTATGAATGGTGGGAATCTTGGCTAAAAAAAAAAAAAGAAAACAGTTTATTAGCATAAGAGGACAAACTTCTCTGATAATAAAACACAGCAAACTCCCTGTCATTTTGCGGAAATATTTAATTAACTGATTCAAGCAAGCTGATTAATTAAATGTTCTGATTTTTAAGTCATCATATGTGATTTGTTAATAGTCTTAAAACCATGCTGAGTATCAGTGAATGGAAAAAAAGATCGCATTATAAAGTCCTTCTGGATCAAAAATATCCCAGGGTCACGTTTCTGAACATTAATCAGAAAGAAGTGTATCATAAATAAACAGAATACGACTGCTAACAGACATCTCTGGTGCAGACTCTATGGTATAAATCACACTCAAAACACACACAGAACCACAACCTACACCCAAACAGAGCAAGCTTTTAAGCTCCTTCCTCATATTTGTTTTTTTTTTTTTGTACATGTGTATTATAAATATATGCCTTCTTTATTTTAGGATAGCATTCCTATCCTCAAAGTACCATTTGCAAGGTGAAAATAATTCTATTTCCCCTAAAATTTCATGGAGAAAAAGATGAGCTTCCTAGATATATCCTCTGTTTAACTGAGAAAAAAAATCAGAAGTAACTTTCAGAAAGACTTTTGTAAATTCAATTTATGCTCAAATAATTATACTAAATAATTAAAATGAACATTTAATGTTGCTCAATAAGGTATTTAGTGTCTTTGAATTCTTAATAGCTTAAAATATAAAATTTTAACAGTCTTTTTAGAATAGTGCATTTGATCAAATGGGCTTTCTTTTTCTTGCATTTGGGAACAGTCCTCACCATAACAAAGTTCCCCACTGGGCTACTGAAAAATCTAGTCATTTTCCCTCTGTCCTCTACTCTCCTTCAGGCATGCGTGCAGAAACAGCTACTCAGCAAACAGTATTTTAGCAATTTTTATCTACCCTATTTCTGCTACCCTCATTTTCCCCTACTGAACTTAAATTTGTTATCAACTAACCAATTCTCTGTACTGTCAAAACTATTTTAAATTATAATTCTGAAGTTAGCTCATCTCCAAGATCATTGACGAAAATTCTATGAAGAGCCCCAGATCACTCATATATAAGAGGAATGGAAGTTTAAATTAGATAACCATTCAGGAAAATATTTTCCTAATATGTACCAAACACCTTCAAAACATTTATCCCCCTTTGGCCCAGCAATACAAGTCCTAAGATTTTATCTTAAAGAAATGACCAGAACTACAACAAAACTTTATGCAGATAGATGGTCTTACAGGATTACTTATAACTACTGAACAAAAAACCAAAACCAAAACAAAACAAAATAAAACCTGTCACCAGCTTCAACATCTAACAATCGAAATGTATTAATTAAATTGTCACATATTATACAACTTAATTGAAAATGTTTCTGAAAACATTTAAAAGTATGGGAAAATATTTCCCACATGATGTTAACTACAGATGCTAATGTTAACTACTAAATGCAAAACCACAATGAGATAACACCTCACACCTGTCAGAACATCTATCATGAAAAAGAACACAACAAATGTTGGCAGGGATGTGGAAAAAAGGGAATCCTTGTACACTGTTGGTGGAACTGTAAATTGGTGCAGCCATTATGGAACAGTATGGAGGTTTCTCGAAAAACTAAAAATAGAACTATCGTTATGACCCAGCAATTCCACTCCTGGGTATATATCTAAAAACAAAAACAAAAACGATAATTCAAAAAGATACATGCACCCCAACGTTTATAGCAGCATTGTTTACAATAGCCAAGATATATGGAAAGCGACCTACGTGTCCATCAACAGATGAATGGTTAATGAAGATGTGGTACATATATATACAATGGAATACTACTCGGCCATAAAAAAGAATGAAATTTGCAGCAACATGGATGGACTTGGAGGGTATTATGCTAAGTGAAGTTAAGTCAGACAGAGAAAGACAAATACTGCATGACATCACTCATGTGTAATCTAAAAAAATACAACAAACTAGTAAATATAACAAAAAAGAAGCAGATTCACAGATATAGAGAACAAACTACTGGTTACCAGTTGGGCGGAGGGGCAGTATAAGGGTAGGAGAGTGGGAGGTACACACTATTGGGTGTAAGATCGGCTCAAGGATGTATTGTACAACACAGGGAATAGAGCCAATATTTTGTAGTAACTGTAAATGGAGTGTAATGTTTAAAAACTGTATAAAAATAAATTTTTAAGAAGTTAAAAAAAACAGTAAATTCAATAAAATCAGAAAAAAAATGAAATAATCACACATTAAACATGTTCAGAAATGTTTAACTGTCCAAGTGCTTTCAGAACTGAGGAAACACAGCCAACGGAATGAGAATTCTGCCTCCTAGGTTTTCTAGTCTCCCTTCCTGATCAGCCTTCACCAAGTTCTACTAATGAAACCACGTCCCCCTAAAGCGGAGTTCCCTTACCGAGTTTATTACTAATCTCTCTATCCAAATCTTTATTCCCTTTCTTGTCCCCTCTGACCTCCGTCCTGTGCTAACTGAACACTAATCAACCAGAGTCAGATGACTAAGATTGCTGCTGCCCATAACAGCGTTAATGTCCTAAAATTGCTCTAACAGTTATCATCATTAACATACAAACTCAGGTTGTTTCTCCTAACAGGCCCCTAAGCCGTGGACCACCTGGCCAGAGAATAATAAACCAGAGTCATCCTGACCCCTGAAACTATGATTAAGGACGAAGAAATATCACCGCAATGTCACAAAACAATGATTAATCCCTGCACCTTTGTTCTTTGCCTTTAAAACATCCCTAACTCAAAGACCAAGCTAAAGTGGATCTGAGGCTTGTCTCCCATTCCCTTGCCTGGTGCCCTGCAATAAATGCTGTGCTTTCCTTCACAACCTGGGGTCAGTAGACTGGCTTCGCTGCACATCGGGTGAGTGGACCCAACTTCGGTTCGATAACACTTAGCCTGTGGACTTCAGATCTTTCCAGGTCCATAGGAGATGCATGTCCTTTCGTTAGATGTATTTTGTGTTCCTTCTAATTCAAAATACACAGTGGATTTTGGAGGTAGTGGGGGCAGAAAAACTTTCCAGTGTGACTAAGCAGCAAGCTACTAGCCACTGTATCCCCAGTGCCATGATAGCTGACTGGCTCATAGCAGGCATTCTACTGCGTACTCGAAGGACTGAATGAGTGAGTGACTATATCGGTGCGGGTCAGGCAGTCACAGAGGGCTGCTTGGCCAGCTCTTAACCCCCGCGCTCAGCTAGTCTTTGTTAATTACATACTAGGGAGAGTGGCACTGCAGGGAGAATGGATTAGGAGGGGAATTTAATTAGTTAACCTGGAGGTCACATCTGCCTCTCTTCACTTTACAAAGCATCCTTTCTTGACTACCTCCAATGAGTCTACTCCCTCTAAACTTATGCCTTTCTAGAGTATACCCTTAAACTTTCACCAGTATAACTCCTGAGTAAAGAAAATACAAGACAAAATCTAGTTCATACACAGGTTTAGGTCAGAGGGTAAGCTATAAGGAAGAAAACCAGATTTTATCTCATGTAAACCCTATGATAAATACTTGCTTTCCCAGTAAAGCAAGAAACTGAAGAACACTGGCTGAACATTCCCTAAATGGCTGAGCTGACTACGATAAGACAAGCCTGGATGCTGGAGGAGATCCCAAGGACCATAATGCCATATTCATTTATCAAATACCAGTCTGGGGACAGCTGAGCTATGGCAATGCCAGAACGGTAAGACATTACAAGCCTTTTTTGATAAGTTCAGTAAAGTTTGGACAAGGCCTAACATGCACTTTTTAGATCAGATCCAGCTGACAAATTCTCTAATTACTGTTATAGTTTCAGCACATACTGTACTGTGAATTGTTCTGCAGATTAACATCATGTGAAATTTTACATAAAAGAATCAGGAGCTCCTCAAGATTTCCAGTCCCTCCACTTTAATTATTAAGGGGGTCTTTAAAGCTTTCTCAGCAAAGAGTCTGTGCTTAACAAGAGGCTTAGAAAGATAAAAGGATACTTGCTTTTTTTCTTTCTGTTTCATTCCCATCATTAACAGGCTAACTACCTGTAATCTTCCTTTTGTTGAAAGAATTAATTAAACATAGATTTAAATTGTCTACAGAGTCTCTTAACATGGTTTTCTTTTCATGCAACCTCCCAACTCTCACCTTTGGATTCCTCAATGCCTCTTTTTTGTCATAGAAAAGATTTTCTCTGGATTCTAGCAAGAAATACTGCAGAATTTCACACAGGAAAAGTGCATCACACACATTTCATAAGTCAGCAAAAAGTACACTGATTCAGAAACGCAGAGTCATGTATATTCAGCAAAATCAGTAATCATCGTCCACTATGCAAATCCACAGAAGGAATGGGGATCTGATACATACGATTAACACGTATTTAGAAAATAAATTGGAAGAATTATAGGTATTTCCTAGTTCCTAGCTACTTCACACATTGATAAAGACATAATGCTTATCACAAAAACAATCATATTGTTCTATTAAAAAGTCTGATAATCTACATAACTCAAATTCACAAACTGCACAAATTTGGAATCTTTTGTTAGTCAGAAAATGAGGAAGACTGCAGAATGAAGCCAGAATCCAAAGAAACCACCAGAAGAGGCAACTGAGAGAGGATCAGTCAATTCCAGAAGAGACAGAGGAGCAGCTGGGACCACTGAGCCAGGGCCTGAGCATCAAGGAAAACAGAAGACTAAAGAGGGAAGATGGTGAGCACAGAGTACCCTGCAAAAGGTAAAAGGCCCTATCCAAAGAAGTCCCCTTTTGTAAATGACACATTAGGAAATAAGGTGTGTTTTCACCACGCCATCTTAGACTTCACTTGTGCACTTGAAATGTGAACTCAAGGAAGCACAAGCAGCAGCACAGAAACATTTTCTTTAAGGCTCATCTTAACTCTGAAGAAGTGTCCTAATTCCCATCTATCTCACTCATGTAAGTCTCACCAAGGAGATCACCACAAATTTCACAGAGCAACTGGCAACGCTTCATGGCCTCTCACAGGGCCTCATTTCACAAGTAAGTCTTTATTAAGTAGAAAGTTCTTTTACTTTCTACTTAGATTTGCAGTTAAAATATTGATAGATTAGCGTTCTACTTTTTTACTTGCCTTAGAATGGCCCACAAAAAAGGGAGACCGTTTCACAGATATTGAGCACTTTGATGCTAGACATCCTCTAGCACTTGATGTTCTTTGCCCTTTTGTCCATTTAAACTCAGCCCCTCAACTTGCTGCAGACAACAAAAACAGAGGCAATGTAGCCCTTGCTGTAGGGAAGCCATCACTCAGGACTGGTCCTCATGCTTTCCTCTACAGTGTGCATCTCTACCTGCTTCTGCCCAGACTCTCAACCTAGTCCTATTGTTCCTGCAAAGTCAGACAGTGACAAATATCAAATCAATATAATGCTCTTCTCTACCAAGGACCTGTCAATTCACAGGATCCATACTACTTCCCCTCTTCCCCTCTGAGTACAACTGTAACCCTCAACCAACTAAGGAGTACCAGAAGGAGCAGCAGGCCACTCCAAAAGATTGGCATGCAACCCTCTACAAGACAGAATAGAGGGAATAGAACAAGAAAGACAGAATAAGGCACATGTCTCTGGGTACCAGGTGAGGGAATGGGGCAGGAATTGGTTCCCGGCTTTCCTCCCATCATTGTAACCAACACCTACCTCTACCCATGTAACAGGGCCCTTTCAAGGTCAAAGGCATCAGCAATCCTGTGGCCTAACACCTGCTGTCTAATTTTCCCAGGCAACTATACCACACTTTCCAAACTCCCTATTTCTTCTACCGTCAGAACTTGCCTTCCTCCTTAAAGTTTAGACCTGGCCAACCTGAGATTACCAACCCAAACAGTGTCATGATAGCTAAGAACTGGCCTCATGATGACACCATAGCCAGGTCTGAACCTTGGTGCCCATGGAAAATATAGGCAGAACAGCAGCTGCACAGGCACCTTTTTTTTTTTTCTTTTAGTAACATCACTTGTATTAAGAATTTCTAGAACCTCTTTTATTACGCTATGCTATGGCCATGAAAGAGGCCTTTTATTGAAAATAATATCAATCTACTTCATCTTCTAAATGGTATACTCCAACAAAAACTAGACTTAGCTGGATCAGGAGTTCAATGTTACTCCAGGGTAATCAAGTAAAGTCATTTCTTTAAAGCCATAGGAATTTCCCAAAGTAACCCAGGCTGTAAAAGAAATTCAGATCTTTAACTCATCATGGTTTCTGTATCTATTTGTCCTTTCAATTACTATAACAAAATTGTAAGATTTGGGTTTTACTCCCTTACTAATTTTTCTGAAATAAAGAAAATAAAGGAGGATCATTAATTTACACATATATTTGGCAATTTATCTCAAAGTAAAACTTCTACCTGGATGCTCGACCTAAGTTATTTGATTTGTGTCCGAAGGGCTAAACTGAAAATACGTAGGTTAAAGCAATTAACTATTTTCAAACAAATACGGGCTGAAAGTAACTGAAAATGCAAACAGTAAACATAAGAAATCTGCAACAGGTATGTTAATGTCAGACAAAAGAAACTTCATGACAAGAAAATATTACCTGAGACGTACAGGAACATTTCATAATAATTTAAAAAGGTCAATGAAGATTAACAATCCTAAATCTGTATGCACATAAAAGCAATAACAGAACTTCCAAATATATGATGCAAAAATTGAAAGTACGTAAGGAAGAGAGGACAAATCCACAATCATATGCGAAGATTTTAACACATTTCTTTCAGTAATTGGTAGAGTAACTAGACCTTGAATAAAATGATGATTATATAAGATTTGAAAAATACTACCAACCATCTAGAACTCACTGGTATTTATAGAACATTACGACTTATAAATGCAGACGTATGCATATTCTTTGCAAGTTAACATGGGACGTTCAACAATACAAATCATATGCTGAGACAAAATAATTCTCCTTAAATTTCAAGACAGAAATCTTACACAATATGTTCTCTAACCATAAGAAAAACAATTAGAAATTTTCTAGAAAATCTCTCAACTATTTGGAAAATAAACATTTCTAAATAAAACAGGGGACAAAGAAAAACTTGTAAATGTAATTAGAGTACTTTGAAAGCATATTTCAAACTGAATAATAATGAAAACACAGCATATCAAAATTTGAAGGAGGAAGCTAAAAGAGCCTGTAAAGGAAATTTTATTTTAAATAAATACTTATCTTTATAAAAGAAATGTTTAAATTCAATGACCTACATTTCCACCTTAGAAAATTAGAAAAAGAATCCAGAGGAAATAGAAGGAAGGATATCATAAAGATATAATCAGAATGCAGTTAAATAGAAAATAAACAATTTTTAAAAGGCAAAAGCTATTTTTTAAGATTAATAAAATTGATAAATATGTAGAAGGAATTATCAAGAAAAAAAGAGAAATAACACCAATCATATCATGATCAGGAGAAACAGAAGTGATTTCACTATATAGCCCTTCAACCATTAAAAAAGCAAAATTATGAACAATTTATTTTAATAAATTTGAGAAGTTATGATGAAATAAATACAACTCTTGAAAAAAAAATATACTGACCAACACTGATAAAAGAAGACAAAGAACTCTGGGGAGCCCTATACCTATTAAAGAAATTCAATGTTTATTAAAAACCTCACCCACACTCATACAAAAATTCCATTCCCATATGGTTTCACTACTAGATTCTAGTTAACAATGAAAGAATAAATTGTACTAAGTTTATCTCTTTCAGAAACTATGGGAATTCCCTGGAGGTCCAGTGGTTAGGACTCTGCACTTCCACTGCAGGGAACACGGGTTCAATCCCAGGTCAGGTAACTAAGATCCCACAAACCGTGTAGTGTGGCCAAAACACACACACACACACACACACAAAAAAAAAAAAACAAAAAACTAATGGAAGTAGGGTAGAACAAACCTCACAAACTCCTTCTGTGAAAAACAGAAGAAAGAGAAAACACCACACATTGTTTTATAATTTGATATGTATATTGGTATAACCCTGATACTAATAATACAAAAATATTACAGGGGGAAAAAATAAACACTACAAACCAATATACGTAACGAACAAAGATTCAAAAATCCTTTACACAATACTAGCAAATCAAAGAGCCATTTATAAAAAGAGTAATCATCATCACCAAGGAGAGTTTTTCCAAGAATGTAAGATTACTTTACCATTCAAAAATCAATCACTGTAATTCAACATATTAACAAAGTAAGTTATTTTAAAAGCAACTTATGATCATCTTAATAGTTTCATAAGTAACTTTTAAAAAGTGCAAACTGATTCGTGATAGAAAAAAACTTCTTCATAAACAAACAAAAACAAACAAACAAAAGAATAGAACGTTCAGAACTTACTGTGATAAAGTTCTACAAAAGTGCACAGGAAGTATTATACTTAATGATGGAACACTGAATGCCTTACCACTAAGACTGGAAATACAACAAGGATACCCACTCTTCTCAACTCTATTAAATACTTTACTGGATATAACAGGGAGTAGAATACAGAAAAAAGTAAGAAGATATATAGATTGGAAATAAAGAGGTAAAATTCTACTTATTAATATAGAGCATGAATGTCTACAGAAAACCCTCAGGAAGCTGAGAACAAACAATTATTAGAATTTATGAATGAATTTAGCTAGGTCTCAGCACACAAGGTCAATATGCAAAAATCCATTTAAGTCAGAATAATAATAATGATGATGATGACGAATAAATTTAACAGCAGATGTGAAAGACTTCTACCTTGAAATCTATAAAACGTCCAGTAAAATTGAAGATGTTAATAAATCAAGAGATGTACAATGTTCATTGACTAGAAGACTTAACATTACTAAGATCTTAATTCTCCTCAAATTGACCCATATAAACAATCCTAAATCAAAATTCTAATCAACTACATTGTAGAACTTGATAATTCTAAATTTTATACTGAAATTAAAAAAAAAAAACTAGAATAGCCAAAATAATCTTGAAAAAGAACAAAGCTGGACAAATCAAACGGCTTAACTGCAACACAATATACAGACAAAGCAATCAAGACAATGTGGTATTAGAATAATGATAGACAAATACATCGATGGAGCAAAATAGCGAGTTTGGAACTAGATCCACATTTTTAGAGTCAATTCATTTTCGACAATGGCAATTGGGAAAGTAAAGTCTTTTCAACACACAGTGCTAGAACAATTAGTTAAATATATGGAAAAAGGAACACTGCCATCTATTCAGATCTTACACAAAAATCACATCTAATTAAATCACAGGCCTAAACATAAAAACTAAAATGAGAAGAAAACAGAATGAATTAGAGAATAAGAAAGATTATTGATAAAAGTCATAAAACACACTGATCATTGAAGAAATATTGATAAATTAGACATCATCAAAATTAAGTCTGCTACTCATCAAAAGGCATCATTAAGAAAAGAAAAAGCGAAACCACAAACTAGGAGGAAATATTCACTATATATTTACCTGACAAAATACCTGGATACAACTCTATAAAGAACTGCTAAAAATCCTTAAGGAAAAAGACAAGCAACCCAACTAAAAAATGGCCGAAAGACATAAACATATATCATAAAAGAAGCTAGAAAAATAGTCAATAGTCAACCACATGAAAAGGTATGCAAAGTTATAAGTTATTAGAGAAACACAAATTAAAATCACAGCGAGATACCACTTCACATCCATAAGAGCTAAAATTAAGAAGTGTATGAAGTAATTGAGGCTCTCATACATGGCTGGTGGAAATGTAAAATGGCTTAACCATTTTTGGAAAAGGTTTCACAGTTTCTAATAAAACTGAACATATAATCTCCCTATAGCCCAGGAAATCCACTCATTTATTTACCCAAGAGATAATATAAATATATGTCGAAAAGACTTGTACAAGAATGTTCATAGCAACTTTAATTGTAATAGCCAAAAACTGGAAATGGCCCAGGTGTCATCAGTAACAGGATGGAATAAAACAAATTCCGGCATATCCATACAATGGAATACTACTCAGAGATAAAAGGTAATGAACTACAGATACACTCGATATCACGAATGAATGTTAAAACATTATACTGTGTGAATAATGAAAACATACATAGAAGTATACATATTCTAAGTTTCCATTTAAATGAAGTTCTACAACACTCTTATCAATGGTGGAAAAAATAACAATAATGTTTTCTCTATGAGACGGGGAAAGGGATTAACTGGGAAGAATAATGAAGGGATTTTCCAGGGTGACAGTAATGTTCTATATCTCATGGGGCTGATATACACGGGTGTGTTAATTTATCAGAGCCACCAATGGTACACTTAATCTTTTCCATTTCCTTGTATTTAAATTTTACCCCCATAAAACAGGGGGTTTCTAGCAAAGATGGAGTTTAAAAGGACCAGATTGACACTCCACCTTAAACAACTAGACAGCAAAACAAAACTGGACAGAAAGCATGCAGGGCTCTAACTTCCTAGAGAAGGAAACCAAGGTGAACCCCACACTGCACCAGCTTCTTGCTTGAAGGCAGTTCCCAGGCCACAATGCAAGGAGCTGGAACCCAAACAGAGCCTGAGTATCTCAGAGAAATGAGCAGACTGAGGTTGGAATTCAGAAGCCAGAGATACAAGAACTGTCAGGGCAGAGTCCCACAGAGGAGGGAACTGCAGAGAGAAAGCTCTGGAAATCTGCAGGAGTCCCTCAAAATGTTAGCTACTTATTTGTGCGTGTGTGAAAGCAAACTATGCAAAGTCCAGTGGTTCCAATGTTCTTCCACTTAACGGTAAGTAACAAAGGCAAATCCTTCGAAAGAAGAACATGAAGAAAGGTTAGACAACAATGATAAACACTTGCAGCACTCCACTTTGACCGCGTGCGGCCATCACTGTGGGCAAACCATCTGATAAAGGAAGGTCAAGAAGAGGCAACAGATGAAAAGGCAACCCACGGAAATGCCACCAACACAAAGCAGTCCAAAAAATAACAGAATTGGTGCTTCCTTCTCCTTTATCCTGTTTCAGTAATTCTTACACTTGAAGCTGCCTTGGAATCACCTGGAAGCCTTGTAAAACACAGATCCCTCGGGTCCACAACCAGAGTTTCTGATTCAATAGGTCTGGAGTTGGCCTGATAATCTGTATTCCTTACATGTTCCCAGGTAATAGTGATGTCGCTGGTTTGAGAACGACACTTAGAGCATCACTACCATACTCCCTTCCTGGAATAATACCACTTTCAAAAGTCTATAAATACTTTCTCTAAGCAATGGTCCATTCCAAAACTGTTATGACTTTCAGCCCCAAAACAAGAATAAAACAAACAATAAAAAGCACTCATATTTTAGGTAGTTTCATAGTTTATCTCACAATAACCCTGAAAATATTTCTACCTTCCACTCCTCTCTACCATATTTTTTTTCTTTTTTAACAGATTAGGAATCTGGAATTCAGAGATATTTTTAAGAACCCATCCTTAATCTCACAGCCCATCTGATATCAAAGCACAAGCTCTTTTCTGTATGTCCTGCTGTCATCCTCTGAAATCCCCAAGTATCAAGCCTCTTATGGGGGCTTTGGCTGTTGATATCCACCCACATTGAGGCTGTACCTAGTACTCTGTTACATGACAAAGTCCAAATTCCACTTTGAATTGGAACAATACATATTTGACTAAACTACTGAGAATGGTAGGTGAGATCCTATCGCATCTCACAAAGCACAACTTCCTAAAAACTTACTTTAGGCAGACCTTTACTCCTCCCACCCCAAGAACTGATAACAGCCAACATTTAATGAGTATTTCCTATGTGTCTCTTAGCAACTTTCAAATATACACTACAGTAATTTTAACCATAGTCACTATGCTGTACATTACATCCCCAGAATCAATTGTTATCTCAAGATAAACCTCGTAATATTTCTTATAAAATTTTCTAGGGTAAGTGGTTTAAAGTAATGCAAAGGTCTTAACCACAGTCCAAACAATTTGCCATCCTATAGGCCATTAATTTTATATTTTTACTCACAAAGACTAAACATGTGGTCAGTGCTCTAATAACCATTCTGTGTGGTATAGGGCAACTTGGTGACAGCAATTCAGTTCGACCAACATATTGTAAGTGTGTATAACACTCAAGGCCAAAACTGTATTAGAATTTGACCAAAGATGAATTATATGTATTCTGTTTTTTTAAAGTTCATTAAAACGTCTATTTTCTTGTGGGGAAGGGGTCAGGGAGAGAGAGAAAAGCATAATTCAATCTGATAAGAGACTTAACCAGAGTCAGAGCACAAAAGATGATACCCATGAGGTCATCATAACCTCTGGCTCCGATCCAAAAGCTCTTAAACGCATACTCAATGGGTCTCTAAGAAAGAGAATGCCTGGAATACTGAAGCCAACATCCAACTACATCACTGCTTTACAGCAAAGCCCGACAAGATCATTTGGGAATCTTACTGAGGGCTTCATTGGGGTTTTTCATCCTCTTCTGAAATCCAGTAGTAGTTTAACTTTTACTGTTAATGGTAACAACAATTTCATAGTAAACTGTAGCTATACTTTATGACTGATGATAAAAAAAAAGGAGATAAAACAAATAACTGAGACATGACAGATAAATTCAGACACATCAAGAGATACACCAGTGGTTTTTATGAGCATCTCTCCTTATAAGGCTTCACACTTGTAAACAGGTTCACGAAAGACAAGATTTCAGGAGTTCTGGACACCAAGCATTAAGTCATTGTGCAACTAAGATCAAACTTATCAAAAAAGATGACGACAAGTAAGGGGAAAAGCTTGAGAAGGCTACGAGAACAGCCAAATGAATGAAACACTTCAGGGTCACTCCACCAAAATTATATCCAAAGCCTCTTCTTCCTTCATTACAGCTAGCAATGGCCCATCTGAATTACTTATGGTTACTCTGAGCTTTCTGTACAGGAAGGAACGTGCACATGTGTGAATAAACACTTTGCTATAAATGAAAAATGTTTTATTAATAAATAGACTGATAATTCTGTAAATACTGAGGTTTTACCATGGTTTCCCCTCCCTAAGCTCTCATTTTATAAAATGAATTATTGAGTTTGGACAGCAAATTTATATATACAGTAGTTATGGTACAGTGGTGGGCTCTGTTTTGAGTAAACTGGTATTGATAAAAGATATGTCAAACTGCACTGAGCCAATTTTGACTTTTCACTTTTTAAAAAAATCATGCTTTTCATCTTTACATTTAGGGATTACTTTTAAATTAAATTTCCTTCCCTCAATATGGAAGAATTCTTAAATTAGACACATATGGTATAAATGATAAAAGAGAAAATGACAAATTTTACTACATCAAAAGTAAGTCTGTTCATAAAAAGACACCACAAAAAAAGCAAAAAGGTAGCCCACAGTCTAGGCAAAGACATCTTCAACACATATAGTCAATAAAGGGTAAATATTCATAACATATAAAAAAGTCTATAAATCAATAAAGAAAAGATCCATTATAAAAAAATGAGCAAGAGAGATGAACAAGCAAGTCACAGAAGAGGTAAGAAAATGGTCTGTAAACATATGAAAGACTTGCACATATATACACAGAGAGACATGTTCAAAGCTGTTTATAACTTCATTGCTTGTAATAAAAAGTACAAACTAAGTATCTGCTAGTAGAAGAACAGCTAAGTAAATTGTGATATATACTAATCCAATCAAATACTATTAGGTGATAAAAGACAAACGAACTAAAGCTATACACACCAAAATGAATGATTTCCTAGTTAAAAGAAAAACCAAGAATCAAACATGCATATAACTTAATATAATTATTTAATATAAAGAGTACTATATATTGCTTAGAAATATAACCATATGTAGGAAAAATACAAAGAAATGCATGGGGTCATACATTTCAAATTTAGAACTATGATTACTCCTGCAGGGGAAGGTGAAATCAGAAAGAGGAAGGATTTTTTTCGGCCTTGCAAAGATCTAGTTTTGTAAGCTGGAAGTTGAGTACACTGGTATTTGTTGTATTATTCTTTATGTTTTTTTGTATGTCTTAAAATGTTATAGCATATATGTATTTTAAAGATTATTTTCTGTTGGAATGATTGAATGATTTTATATGTGAGTTAAAAACAATGGTTCAAAGGTGAGATCTGAATAAACCATTCATGTAGTTAACATAGTCAAGACCAACCCAACTGCTGAAAGAAGGAAGCATCTGCTGTGGGTGTCACCACAAAACATGGAAAGTTGTCTTCGTAAAGCATTGTTCTCTCTTGCAGCAGAATACTACCTTTCAGTTCTTCCTAAACACCTCTCTGAACTCTGTTTCCTCCATATCTATACAGAAGACACCATTAATAAGCTAATATTGTCTGCTTCCACTTTTAGAAGGCACAGCAATATCAATTTTCAGAAATGAACTACATCGAAAGTATACACATATTTGAGCTATTTTTTAAAAGTGTCCAAAACTTGTTTAAAGATAAACAAGGCTATAATTTGTTAGGGTGCAGTTCATAAAATTCTTATCAGAATCTGAACACTAAAGGATACAATATGCTGTGGCAAAAAGCTTATTCAACACTTAAGCGATAAGCCAAAGTCCACCTCTTCCAGGAAGCCTTCCCTAATCAATTCAGCCCAGAGTCATTTTTTCTTTTCTCAGCAGTTGCTGGAGCACTCATCACCTGAACCACTGATTCTGGCTCTTAATCAATAACCGTCTGCTTGTCTTTTCTCTCTGGTAGGATTAAGTTCCTTGGGGATCACGGGCTATGTCTCCTTCCCTTTCTTCACTCCTCCACCAACATCCGCAAGAGGGTCCAAATAAGTAGGTACACATTTTCTCAAATGAATTATACAGCAGAGGGACTAAGAGCCAGATGTCAAAACAGAGGATTTGCATTTGCCCTTTGCCAGCTGAATGACAGAGTAATTTCTACATCTCGTTTCATCCATAAAATGAAAAATATATTAGTAACATTCTCATAAGACTGTTTTAAAGACTAAAGTAAATCATGGTTGAAAAGCACACGGTAGTATCTGGCACTCATGGCATGGTAGGACTCAAAGAGTTGTTAGTTATTTTTATCACTAATGAGAAATGAGTCTTGGAACCACATAATTCCTAATGTTGTGCTCTCCTACCCAATTTTATCAGTTTAACCATTACTTGATCAACGTCTTCCTTGACACCCAATTAATAAGCATGAATCCAAATGCAGTTCTGGTGTAACTAGACAAACAATTATTCAATTCTGTGCCCAAATGTTCACTTCCCTAGACAGGGGTATTCATTTACTTAACAAAAGCTTCTACCATGATTGCTGCTATTAATATAAGTTTACACTGACCTTGTATCCATGATATATTAATTTTGTTTAATTTCAATATCCTTTATAAAATCATAAAGACATTTTCATGCAATTAGTACAATACAGATTCTTCTATAACACACCCCCCTTCCCATTTAAAACAGAATGTGAATAAACAACTTGTTCATTTGTTCATTATTCTCCCATGCCAAGTATATTTGCAACGTTTGGTACTTAGCAATGATAGATTTATAGCATTCTGCTGAAAGCTCCTCAGTGATTAAAATACACTATAGAGCAAATTAAAAATTAGTTTAAATAAGCAGCTGTGGGATTTTTCAGACACTCTGACCAAACATTATTCTGCAGCTTTAAATTCAGGACAGCTTGGCCCAACACTAACTGCTGACAGCATTATTTGATCTGGGTAGACATGCAAACGTTCAACAACAAAAAGGCGTGTGTCAACAATTCACAGCTCTAGAGTCAACTCTCTGGGGGAAGGAAAGTGGATCTTTTTATTTTGGTTTCCCTGTACCCCAAGGCTATTTTTTTTTTTTTTTTGCTGTGAGCTAATTCTTCCCTCTTCAGTCTGCCAGGAGTCAGATGACCTGCTACAATCAGATGTTCCGTCCAGGACAACCAGGCAGCCAGCCAGTTCAATGTGCAAGTCTCTAAACCACCAAAGACGGCCATCAGTCTGGAAATAGGGCACTCCTTGCACTCCCAGTTACCAGAAGCCCACCACCTCCTTCACGTAGATGAATGAAGTTTTCCCAACCCAAGCCTGAGAACTCTATCTAGGCAGAAAACATGTTTCTAGACTCTGTTCATGCACGAAGGCAAGCTAAGACCTCAGCACCCTTCCGGTCCCACTTAATCTCCCATTTGCAGGATCTAAGTGCGTTTGCATTTCTGCCTCCCTTGCTCTGTTAATTCCCCTGCATCCAGTAACTCCAAAAACCATATCAACACAGAAACAGCCAATAAGCAGCAGCTGTAAGACACACTGGCAGTCAGAAACTGGGATGGTGAGCAGCTACAGTGAACATATAAACAGAAAACGGAATGACCTGTTGTTACTTTAAAATAAAAATGTGTATGCATTTACCCATCAAACTGTGACCTTGAGTCATTAGAAACTGAAGCCAGTGATTAACTACATTTTCTTCATTTTCAGTAACATGTTTTAAGTTGAGAATTTTAATATTTCACTCCAGGAGTCCAGCTCAGATAACTGTTCTGTGAGAAAATACCCTCAAAGCACAAGGAAATCAACTAATTTATGAAACTGAAATATCAGAAGAGAAATTAATAACTTTGCCAGCTGTACTTTTTTTCTGTTTAAAAAAAAAAAAAACTGAGAAGCACCTCACTGGGCTTTTTGATGGTAAGACCACATGAGAAACATAAACATGATGGTAATTCATTCATTTATTCACCAAGTATTTTTTATGACCTGCTCTGTCCAGAGAATATATAGCAGTGATGAAAACAGATGCATTCTTGAGCTCACATTTTTTTACATTCTGGTTGGGGGAGTCACAAAATAAATACGTGTAAAATAGATGTACATTGAATTGTCATAAACACAGCTGAGAAAACTAATGCAGGTAAGATGGAGAGAGAAGGTAAGGGATTAGTTGCCATTTAAAATACAGTGGTTAAGAAAGGCCTCAATTAGCAGATGACTACTGAGGGAGCAAGTCTTGCTGACGCAGAGAGCGTGAAAGAGGCGGGCCGACGAGAGGCAGGGGCTGGGGTACACAGAGCACTCTCCCCAGCACCAGCTTATCTGACCCCCATAATAACGCTGTATTTTAGGGCCATTATCATGCCGGTGTTACATCAGGGTCTGAGGCTCAGCTATGTCACCACCTGCCCGAGGTCACACAGGAAGCAGCAGTGCTGACACCTTAACCCAGGGGTTACAGCTCAGGCCAGAAACTTTTCCACTGCGTCCAATTCTGTTACTACAACTTGTCAGAAACGACCGATTAAACTAGAATGTCAGAAAGGGCGACCGTGTGGTGAGGGCTCTAGGGAACAGCAAGTGGAACTGAAGAAAGAAGCCTCGGAGAAGCACAGCAATTGAAGGGCTGCCAGACAGAAGAGGAGAGAGAGGTGTTCAGCACTTCCCCAGAAGGCCGAACTAGGCCCAATACCTGGAAATTACAGTAAGACAAATTTCCAATAATTAGATGAATAAGAGATCTAGTGGTAGGAGCTGTCCAACGATGGAATGGGTTGGCTTGTGAAGTTATGAAGTTCCAATTACAGGAGTTACTCAAGCAGAGGCTGAACGGCCACCTGCCTGAGATGAAGACAGATTCTAGCACTGACGTGAAGGCTAGTGACCGATGGCTTTTCCAATTCTGAGTCTGTGATTATACAAGCACCCGCGCAGTACAGTGTGGCAATGAGAGGTTCTAGCTGTGAAGTCAGACAGCTTGGTTAAAATCCAGTCTCCACCACTTATAAGCTTTGTACACTTAACCTCTATAAGCCTCGGCTTGCTTATCTGAAAAAGGAAGCAAGTAACAGAAGCTACTTCATAGCGGTTGTTGTGAGAATTAAATGAGATAATCCATGTAAAGGACTTAACACAGGGCCTGGCACACAATCAAAGGTCAGTAAAATTTAGCTTATGCAGACATGTAAACTCGGGAGCATGTGTATAAAAAAATAAATAAATATGTATATAATGTGTATAAATTTGTTTTTCTATTTCTGTTTTTACTCCTATTCAGTGGCAAGAAGAGTTCAATGTCCAAAGCTGAATTGTTACAGCATATTAAATGACAGCATGATGATACTAACCATAATAGTTATAATAAACATTTAAACAGTCAGCTTCTTAGCATACTCATTTCATATTAGACCTCTTTTAAATACCAGGAAATATGCAGAAACATTCATCTTTTAAACATCTGAGGTGCCAGTTTAAAACTTATGAAAGAAAACATCAACATTTTCTCAAATGAAACAACTATTAAAAATTCGGTATTTTAGCAGAAGAAAGAATATCTAACAACCTGCACCTGTATTTAATATGCATTTATATGCAAATACGTGAGTGTACCAGTGTGTGTGTACACACAGATACGCACACACACACACACACACACTCTTACACATGCTTTCTATTTTGAAATTATAAACTAGCAAGCCCACAGTTACTTTTAAATTACTTCTTAATGAGCAAAATGATTCCAGATATTTCTTATCAGGGTCAAGTATTTTATGCATATGTGTCTGTATTAATAGAAAATGAAGAAGAAATAACCATAGAGTGTTGCATCTATATGCTAGAATCTAGAGATGCTTCCAGATGGCAGAGAGTGAGTTATAATTTTAGGTTAATTTGCCATCACTCTTTTGTCATTCCGGATAAACTCACATTTACTATTCATTGAAAAAACATTCAAGAATGGACCTGATTGATAAAACGAAGCCTCCACTTTAGGAAAAACTCAGGCAATGTTTTATTTCTTCACTAGGGTACTCAATGCTTTTAGAAAGTGATAGCTGATAGTATTTGTACGATACAACAGTATATGTATGGATGTACATCCACCGTCGTACTGATCCTCCCTCTGACATAACTGCTATCATTCCAGCTCTATCAGTATGCAAACAGAGGCTCAGGGAGTAACTTGCTCAAAGCCACACAGGAAGAAATGAAGATACAATCTGACTCTAAAACCTTTCATCTTTCTGTATATACATTAAATTAACACATTTGGGCACAGATAACCTATATTAATAAATGCATTTAGCACCAAAACTCTGTTGAATCTATTTCCTGGACTCTTAAGAGCTTAGTGTCAGAAGGGATGATGCAGTCTGTCACCCAATGACAGCGTCAGGAACCCAACCCAGTCTCCACGGACAATACCATGTGGAAAATGTGGTTACCTAACCATCAGTTCTTAGAAATTCCTGCCAGACACTCTATAATGTCTGCTTATACTAATCCCAGGTCCACCCTTGAAGCAAAATAATATAAAGTCCACTTTCCCAAATCACCCTTCAAGGATCTGAAGTGAGCAATCACTGTCTCCCCTTATAAAATCCCCCGGACCCTCTCTCATAACGTCATAACATTTAGCCTCTTTCCATTCTGGCAGCCTCTCCTGCCTGTTCTTTGATTTGTCAAAATCCCTCTTCAGTGACACCTAGCACTAAACCTCCAAATTCCGCGATGAACGTTATCAGTTACAACCCTTGAACCTTCCTCTTAATGTCACCCAAGATGGTATTAAGTTGTTGAACTGTCAGGTCTCAGTGATGGCTCAGATGGACATAATGGAAAAACAATTGAAATCTTTTTTCCAAAGTTGCTTTTAAGCTAGATCTCTAGTTGCACAACTGATTCTGCTGAGAACCAAAAACCTGACTTATCGCCAATGCCCGTGGGCAATCCAGCCACAGAGCAACACACCATTCTCACTACTGTGAGCCTCTTCCTTGATCCCTGATGTTCACTCTGGGACAGAAACGCCCTTCCCCAAGCCGCTGTCTGCAGACTCTCCGCTCACCCTTCACTGCCTTGTTCAGCTGCCTGGTCTGAAGTCCTCTGGATTCACCCCTCCTTCCTTCCTCACCCTGGGCTAACCTCTGCTCCTTTACCTGCATTTCCACAGCACTCTGGAAACACAGAAACTTGTTCTTACCACAAGGTAGGATCAATAGCCATCTGGGGTCCCGCTCCCCTACTAGAACAGAGAGGGAGCTCATCAGACATGTGGACTCTGCCCTCATCTATTATTTCCAGCGCTGGGCTCGGTGGGAAAATCAAGCCACGCTGTACGTGAATAACTCAGAGAGGGTTAGAAGTGGAATAGTTCACAGAAAGGAGAGCTAAGACAGGATAAGTTTAGGAGACTTAGCTACACGGAACTGAGGGCCTCCTTGGATATATGGACAATGGAAAAGATGTCAGCAGAGGGGAGAAAGCCTTGAGCCTGGAGCATGAAGCATGAGGAAGCATGAGGAAGCATGAAGGCTGGAGCATGAAGCCTCAAAGGGAAATATAAACACCTCTTGGACACCTCTGCACACCAGACACCACACATTCACTTTACAGCCAGTACCTCGTGTAATGACCTCAGTTAATAATTCTGTGATTGCATAAACAACAAGGTCCTACTGTAGAGCACAGGGAACTATATTCAATATCCTCTGATAAACCATAATGGAAAAGAATATATGTATAACTGAATCGCTTTGCTGTATAGCAGAAATTAACACAACATCGTAAATCAACTATACTTCAATAAAATTTAAAAAAATAATTCTGTGATGTAGAATTTAGTATCACTTTTTGGAGCTAAGGAAATTGAAGTTCAGAGGGTAGGTTTCTCAAGGATATCCGGTTAACAAATGGTAGAACCAGACTTTTTAATATTTCTCTCTCGGCACGCATTCTTTCTACAACGCAGTTCTGGATAGGACTGGGCCTCCCTGAACTGCCCTGTGTTCTTGCATCTGCCTTCACATGCATCTTAGCTTATCACCACAGCAGCACGCGCGCGCGCACACACACACACACACATACACACACACACCGACAGGCCCACTAACTCCATAAGCACTGCTAGATAAGGGATTTTTACCCCCAAAGACAGCCCAGTGAGACAGGAAAGAGCAACACTGCATATTAATCAACTCTAAAACACCCCATCAGAAATAATTTCAAATATGTCTTCGAGAGGCAAGGATAACACAGGGAATAGGAGAGCAGGTTCAGGAGCCAGGCTTCCTAGCTCTGTCCTGTACTAGCTGTGTGACCTCAGATAGGTTACTCAACCTCTCTGTGCCTCAGTTTGCGCATCTGTAAAAAGGGACTCAAAAGAGTACTCAACTTACAGTTACTGAGGAGATGAAATGAGTTAAGGCACATAACCCCTATGAACTCTGTTGGGCACACAGGAAACACTCAATTCAATGCTTGGTCCACTTGAGACTAGTA
The DNA here is from genome assembly GCF_005190385.1 of Monodon monoceros. NCBI lineage: Eukaryota > Metazoa > Chordata > Mammalia > Artiodactyla > Monodontidae > Monodon > Monodon monoceros. The sequence goes on along the minus strand of NW_021703771.1, from coordinate 12,454,648 downwards.
TGTGGCCATGAGTCAATCCCAGGCCTACTGTCTCCAAAGCCTGTGCCTCTGCACTGCGTAAATCTAGTAAGAGCTCAAGGAAAGAGACACGTGTGGGCTGATGTGAACAGAAGAACAGACCTCTGGAGCCAGCGTGGAAGATCTGAAGGATGAGTAGGACTCAAAGGCAAAGAGGAGGCAAAAGAGCGCCCCAGATGGGGTGAACAGTACAACCAGCCAGCAGATAATAGCAGGCATATATGTGGGAGAGTGCACGGATCTCTTTGACTAAAGAATAAGGTATTTTAGGGAAGAAAAGGAAATAATATAGAATAGGGAAGTTGGGATCTCCAAGGTGAGTTAGAGGAGTCTGAACTTACTGCCGTGGACGGCTGGAAACAGGCATGGTCTTCTGAGTGGATGAGTGCAATGGTCCCAGTGATGTTTCCAGAAGAGAATATTGCTGGGTAGGAAGGACTTAGGGACTGTTGACGCCCCGCAGGGAAGAAGGGATGGAACGAGAGGCAGGCCAGGACACTAAAGTGTGCACACAGAATACGACATGCCCTGAAAGATGTTTGTGACATGGTAGGGCTTACTGCCAGATTGGAAAGAGGGAGACAAAGCGAGGGGATACTTGAATATGACTCCAATATTAGGCCAGCAATGTGATGGACTCCAATCAGAAACTCATACTAAAATTACTGGCAAGTAGAAAACATACAAAATAATGTTGATAAAATATTTACTCAGACCACTGGAACTATTCCCGGAAGCTGTTTCCTTAATTCTTTACTGAACCTTCACTTTTTAACAATGAGTGATGAAAAGGAGGGAAGCACATTAATAATGAAAGAAGCCAGCTTCCTGCCAAGTAGTCTGAATCAGTGCCTTTCTCAGTGATCTTATGCAGTCGTCACATGCTGGGAAACTGGGAAATTGTCTATTATTTATCACTAAAGATTTTTACATCAGCAACCTAGTATGAAATGTACCTTCAGGGTCTTTGAGCTGAAACACTGCTTCATTTGCTATCCACAGTGATGCTGTAGTTACTTGCCTGTGTGCATGCAGCACTTTTTAAATCACTACAATTTTGGTTTGGGGAAACTGATTTTGATGAAGAGTTTGTTGGTGATATATGCAATTTTAAAAATCTGTGCATTATACAGATGACACAGTGCTTAGTAATTGTCAAATAAATAGATGAATGATGGATGGTGGATAAATTTTTTTTTGTTAAAAGACAAGACAATCTTATAAGAGTGGATGCTTTAGGAGCCATATTTATTAAAAAAATAATTTTTTAGAAAGCAGCGACCTTTTGAGAACTACATAAGCGTTTTGTGCACTGTCATAAAAAGGTGGATTGGCATGAGAAACTTATATTCTGCCAACTAACATATAACACCATTTATCGGTTATGCCTGGCATTGGAAATAAGGATGTCCCTCCCCTCAGGAGCTTTCCTTCTGGGGCAGGCCAATAAATAAGAAAATAAATAAAATACCAGCTAATGCATAACAACTGGGGATAAAGTATAAAACCGTTCAGAAGAGAAAGTAGGTTTCTCTTACCATTGTTGCAAGAGATAAAAATAAATGGGTCATAAACAATCAGAAATTACAAACCCATTTGGGGGGATTTGTAAAGAATCATAAGTATGTTTTGTTTTGCTTTTTAATCTTTCAAGAAAAAGCTATTCATGAAAGTAGAAGGAAGGCGTGGGAGAAGGGGCCATCAGCAAGCAGCCTCTGAAATATATTTCCTAGAAATTATTAAAGATTAAGAAAGTCACATCTCTCTCTCCAACAATCAAAATTACTTTCTAATGGGTTGTTTTCATTCTTTTATTCATCCAAATTAAACCAAGGCATACATTAAATACAAAAGGATTTATTTTCCAGAGTTCTGCCAGGGTGAAAGCCATCTAATCAAAAACGAAATGGGGAATGAACTCACTGAATAAATCAGAAGGAAGAATTAAAAAAGCTGACAGGTATTTTGGAGGCCAGTTAAAAAATAAATTGGACTTTCATTATAAAAATTGACTTAAATGAATGATACACTTAAGAACCTACTTCAGAACATTTCCTTAAAGTCAATTTGATTATAGACCCCCAAGATACTACATTTCAATATATTTTGGTATATTTCCAAAATGTAAGAGGCACAGTAATGGGCATATACACAGTAAATGTCCAGAAAATAAAAGGAACGAAATACTAAGAAAATCTGAGTCTGCTGATATCTGCTGTTCAGATTTGAAACCTAAATAAAGTTAGGCAAAATACTTTAAATACTGCCTCCAAAGCAATTAAAGGATAATTAAGGTACATTTGACATCTGAGGAAAAGCAAAAGAAAACGGAATAGTAGACATAGCCCTCTAAAATCTACAATTTATAAACTACTTTACTCTCTTGATAGATAACCTGTAAGTATAGATAAATCTAATAACAGGGACAAAATTAAGCCTTCATCAAAGACATCAAAGTTCATATGACATATGATACTTCAATCAGCAGACGTGGGGCATGTAGAGGGGGGTCGGATCTGTTCCCCTTATATTTCCAAGCAAGGAATGAGGAAATGTAATCTTCTCATAATCACTGGAGGTAGTAAGCCTTCCAGATAAAATTATCATGTTCATGCTCACTCAGCCTGATCAGACGACACACGAGAAAAGAGATTCTGTTCTAGGCACCCTGCTTTTAAACAGACAGAGCTGGAAAAGGAACTCGAAACCTGCTGTCTGAAGAACAGAGGAGTGAAATGTAAGCTGGACTTGTTCCATGAAACCCCAAGGAACCGGACAAGGGCAGGGGCTGCAAGCTGTGTATACATATTCTATTAGTCAGATGTGTCTAAAGATGTGTGAGAGAGCTTTAGGTGGAGTGAGTTCCCTGTTGTGGAAGGTATTCAAGCACAGAGAGAGATGACAGGGATGAGGCAGACCGCACCCAAACTCTGAACAGAAAAGTTAAATGCATCACCTTCCAGGACAACTTTCACCCTGAGATCTTGCGATTATAAGAAATAGAAGCCACAGTCACTGACTTTGGGGGACTTAAAAGTCATTCAGTGACAGTGACATACAACAGGTGCCTTTGGAAAAAGTGTTAAGGATGCTATACCCATCAGGGTCCAGGCAGAAAGCTAACGGTACCTCAATTTGGGTAATATGACGAAAGGCTAATAAAAGAGACAATTTCTAAAGGCGTGGGCAACCTAAGGGGGTAACCCAATGTGCTAAGGGCCAGAAATAACAGCAGTGGGCCAGGGGTATCCTTCACTTCCCCAGGGCCTAAAGGGAAGAGAGGGAGGAGGGAGCAGTTACCAGAACGGGGAGAGGCAGCACAGTGGGGACAGGACCACCTGGCAGGAGCTGTGACTTTCCATCCTAGGACCATCCTCATGACAGTAGAGGGATCAGGGACTGGTGTGGACCTGCAGGGTGGAGGGGGCGGGGGGAGGAGATCTGGAAGGCCAAACAGAAGGTATCCAGCACAAATGCCAGCAAAGCCACAGGAAACAGAGCAGACATGAAAGCCCCAGACTGGGGAAGAGGCTGGACTGCCTTCTCTCTCAGGTCCCTTACAAAGAGAACAACATGCATTTGTACCGGTGGGGAGTCACAGACCTGTGTTCTTTATCATCCTTTTATAGCGCTGGCTCTTTTTCATTCTTCAGGCACCCCCCCCCCACCCCCGTGGATTTGTTTTCTGAACTAAGCACTCAACTGCAATATATTTGCTCTACCCCAAATTGGTAGTGCCATAGAAAACATGTTATAGGACCTGAAAATCTGAATATAGAACCATCTAGCCTACCTTAGTCGGGTAGTTTTCCATCTGATATCCTTGCTACTTATTCCTTTATTCAACAGATATGTTTAACGATCTCCTATCTGTCAGGTGCTGTGCTAGACCTGGGGACACAACAGTCAACAAGAAAAGTCCATCACTGCCTTCTTAGAGCTTTCAGCTGACTATCAATCATTCCAAGCTACAACACCCTCTGTTCAGTAAAGAAATCTCGCAAGTGCTGTGGATCAGACGTTGGCAAACTATGGCCCACAGGTCAAATCTGGGTGGCCTTGCTTCCATCAACCATGTTTTATTGAAACAGCCATGTCCATTGGCCTATGTGTTGTCTATTGCTGCTTTAGTGCTACAATCTCAGAGTTGTTACAGGTAGATTGCAAAGCCTGATATATTACTAACTGGTCCTGTACAAAAAAAGTTTGCCAACGCTTGCTTTAAATAAAACCTAATGTTTTAAGGACAAACATATTAAAGGATACATACTGTCACTCATAAAACATCCCTGGGGGCCCTAGTTACAAACCAAGTCATCATGAGGGGGTTTGGCTTCCTGCAGGGGTGCATTTCTATTGTAAGTTTTGTTTCTTATTTTTTCTTCTTTCCTTATAAAGGCAGATGACAAAAAAGTGTCATGTGGCTAATGTCTTCTATTAACAGCTAGCCTTCTTCAGATGATACTCACATTCTCTTACATTATATCTAGTCTTTTGATTGATCAGAGTTCTTCCACATCATGGAAGGCCCAGTTTTACAAACATCCTTTTCCCTGAATCACACCAAACAAAATTTGACAGGGGTGATTTTAGGCTCTCTTTTAAATTGAACAATAAAATGGATTGTCAAGTGCTATATAAAGGCAAGATCACAGCAGCAATAGTATCTTCACTTCCCTGCAGAGAGAAACATGAGTGGATGCTTATTCCCCAATCACTTGACCCAGAGAGCATTAAAATTGTAGATGTAAGAAAAAAAAAAACAACTAGCTTTCATTGGCTGTTACCAAAAATTCCTAAGAAGAAGTGACAGGATCTGTGCTTGTGGTCCCTCCAAAGGACGTTAAGAGGCTCAGTCCCAAAACCCTTTTCATCCCCCAATGGGAATCAATGTAGCATGAATAAAATTAAATGGCCATTTAGTCACTGTAACGAAGCAATAGCTGGCTTGAGAAAGATCCTTGCCAAGTCCTGGTTCCTGAAAGTTTTCCCACCCGCTAACCCACTGATAACGTACATTTCAAGTGCCAAGAGAAGGGAGACCGAGCCCACCAGTGAACCAAGAACCGGGAATAAGAAGATTACAGGAGGCAGCACGGGGAAGGCATGGCTGATCTGGTAACCAGGGGGGTTTCTGCTAGGTACCAGCTTAAGCATTCTACCTTGAAAACGGCTTCCTTGATACCCTTAGACCACATCAGTTCCCTTTAATACATACGCTCTTAACATTCCGTATTCTTGCATCACAATTGCATCTGGGTAATTCCTTACTTCATTGGTCGTTTGATGTCAGTGGCCCTCAGGGGCAAGTGAGTTCCACTGAGCTCATGACCTGCCTGTGCAGAGCAGAAATCGCTACCGTGAACACACGATGAGCACTGAAAAAAACATTAGCTGGCTGACCTGACGAATGAATGGATGGGTAAGCAAGCTGGATCCTAAGCACTCTGCCAGCGTATAAGAACACCAGGTCGTCCTGTGACATGCTCCTCCAAACTAACGGCCAATGTCTCCTGTCCTTACAGACCCTGAGCTAGGCTCTAGGAATATGCGTGAACTGCATACCAGCCCCTGGTAGCTTCACCCTCCACCATCTCTTCTCTGCTCTTTCAATCTCTTCTTCTGTCCTGACTTCTCTCTCTCAATATATAATCATGCTCAGATTGCTCCCAGCTGTAAAAAAATAAGGAAAAAAGAAAAGCTATCCCATCACCCCCACCCCACCCAGCTGTTGTTACTAAGGCTGAAAATAACATCATCACAGTGGCCAAACCTGATGCCTATTTATAAACTCTCATTCCACTTCTCTGCAGACCTGACCCTAAGACCACGCCTCTGTTCTTAACACGCTTTGCTCTCTGCCTTTAGTGCCACTATTCCCGATTCTCCTTCTACACCAAGTCTTGTCAATTCTATAACCCGATATATCTAAAAACGTGTCTACTTTTTCCCTCAAACCATTAACACCTCTTGTCTTCATGACGGCATCAGGCTGCTGCCAGGCCTCTCAGCTCCCTTCAATCCATTCTGCACAGTGAAGTCATATGTTCACCTCAGTAATGCTCCAAAGTAATTTAACTGGTTCTATTAAGTTGTGACTCAGCTTCAAGTGCCTTTGGACAGCAGAGTTTAATGTACATATGACATACACAGGCCCCATGAAAGAGCTGAAGTATTCAGTCTGATCTTCACCACAGTATCCAGTGGACTTGTAACATCTTTACATACGTCAAAACATATTTAAGGTAACGTTTTCTAAATCTTAAAAAGGCCTCCAAAATACCGGTTTTGGAAAGCTGGTTCCAAATACTGGTATTCCCACCATCACCCAAGAAAAAAAGAATAAAACCCTTACTCAGAGTCATCAATTTGTGTTCCTGACCTTCATTCCCAAATTTTACCTCTGAATTTTGTCATCTGTCGTCTATTTCCCTGCTCTGAAAGTCATCCGCATTATGCATGTTCCAAATTACAAAGGCTCTTTATTGCACTTGATCTAAAACCCTTCTAAAGCAGTAAGTCTTCACAAAGAAAAACAAGTAGAATGGTAGATAACACAATTCTCTGCCAAGTGACTGCGTCTCATTGCAACTACAGGATACACTGTAAATCTCTCGATTTTAAGTAGAAAAAAGGCAATGCAAACAATCCCAAGAAAGTGATCAAATGTGTGTGTAATTAGACACAAATATTGCTCTTGAAAAATACATCCTGCTCATGAACACAGTCTATGTTATCCTGGGGTTTTTCTACATTACGAGCGTTCTGTGAATATTAAACAACGGTGTCTTTATAATCTACGGATCCTGATGGAACACAAGTCCAAAATGTGTTTCTGCACTTCCATAATAAAGAGCCGTTCATAATTCGGTACAAACCACTTTCCCACCTTATTTCCTGCCACTTTCGACATTGTAGTTACACTAAAATATTGTTTTCTCCATGCTTCTTGCCTTTCCTCTTACCCTCCGTTTCATCTGTAATAGAGTCCCTACTTCTGCCCCTATTTCCCAAATACCTTGTACTTAGGCCTCCGTTAAGGTGACATCGTCTCCAGGAAGCCTCTCTGTCCCACAGCATTTTATCTGATCCTCCTACTGCAATCCCACCCTGTCCCCGAATGTCTCCTAGCTCTACATCCACCTCCAGCCCAGGCCTGCGAGGTCCTTGAGCGAAGAGGCCATGAGTGTCCCATCTTTGACACCTCCGGCACTTTACACGGTTCCTCCAGTACAATGGGGGCTCATTAAACGACCCACCAATGGTCTCCAAGCACAAGCCTCTCCTTCCCCAGGAAGGAGCTATCTTGGTGGTCAGGCCAGACTCGAACCCGCCCGGAAGCTGGAACACACCTCAGAAACCCACCAACTTGGGGGCCCAGGCCTGAGTCTAACTCCAGAAGCTCCAGCGCACAGGCGATCGACTTGATTAGGTAGAGAGAGACGCCCACGGTATGTGCGGAGCTCCCCTCGGCTCTGTGAACAGCGCGAACTCGGGTGGGAACCCACACCAGGGGTGAGGGGCGCCTCCCCACCTACCTTCTGGGCTCCCGCAGAGGAGGGAGGGCACCCCCGGCGGGGAGCCGGTGCAGGCGTGGAGAGGGGCGCTGGGGCGAGAGCTCTGCGCCGTTCCCGGGCGGCGGCTCCCCGGCCAGAGTGAGAACGCCGCCCGGCGCCGGCTTCCGTCCTCCGGCAGGAGGCGGGGAGGGCCTGACCACGCGCCCCACAAGGCCCCGCGGCGCGCTCGCCCGTCGGCACCTGAGCTGCGGGTCCCAGGGGCGGGCTCAAGGCAGAGAGCGCGCCTCCTGCGGGGTGGGAGCAGGCCCGCCCGGCCGAGGGCCTGCCATGAGAAGGCAAGGGAAGAGGGAAAGCCAGGCGCTTTCCCAAGGAGGGCGCCCCCTCGGCTTTATAGCCGGAAGGGGAACTCGGAGCTTCAAAGGAAGGCCAGAAAAAGAAGCAAAAGGTCCTCTGCGAGACTTCTGGAAAAAGGTACAGTGATTCCACTGGGGGCGGGAGAACTTGGGCGACTAAAGACAGCATGAATTCTAAAACGACTTTTCTTTTTTCAGAAGTGAAATTTAACTTGGATTTCTTCCCCCGAAAATGTGATTATTATAGAGTGATTTTGCTCGCTTTTCACCTTTCACATCGTATTATTTATTCTATATTGTCTTTTTTTTTTTTCTTGCCTTTCGTCGTTCAAAAATTCTTATTCTGAGGACAGATTCTCCGTAGGCTTCTTTAGTGTTACATACTTGGCTGCTATTGGGTGGAAGTCTCCGCATATAGTTATAGAATAAAATACAGAGGATGTCTACGTGAAGATCTGTTTGGCTTATTTTACTAAATGGATGAACCTTCTTTATTAAGACATCCATTTGCATCCGATCCATTATTGTAAATTTCTTTAAAATGTTAAGCATCATTGCTCTAGCCATCTGCCCATTAAAGAGAATCAATGATTTTAAGTCCATTGTAATTTGTTTACTATAGCATTCTTCATTAATCCTGAAGAGGTAAATTTCAGGTAAGCCAAGACAGAATTATCTTGAACTACAAATTAATGAATACTAGATTAATGGTTTACTGTAATGATTCTAGTGGGGGAAGGGGGATTTCGAACTTGGAATACTGTATTTGCTGTTCTTTTGCAGAAATGTAAATCCAATCATAGTTCATTGATCGCAGACATAATCTTGGGTCACATAGGGGAAGTGTTGCAAACTTGTCAGTGTTGCTGCATGTGCGAAATGCATTTCAATTCCACTCATTCATTCATTATGCAAATTGCATTAAACTATTATGTGCCAGGCACTGAGGCATGATTATTGCCCTTTACAACTGTACAGTCTGGTAATTAAAACAAATGGGTAAACAAACTATCAAAATATCGTGCAAGCACTGAAACCCTATTGGAAAACTGCAGAGTCAGTTTTAAAGTCTTATCTTTTCTCATCAAACCGTGGGTAAAATATCTATTAACCTGAGAAACATTTATAGTTTTTTTTAGCTTCTGAAGATGGAGTGGTTATGGATTTTACGAAAATGTATAGTGGAAAATAACTTCCTTGAAAATTGTACAAGTTTTCATACTAGTTTTTGTCTTAGTCATCCCTAGTGGAAATGTATAATAAGTCATCATTAAATATTTGGTGAATAAAGAAATAAGTGGATTCCCAGTATCTTAAAATATTTAATTTGTGCCTTTTAGAAACTACTTTTCTAAAAATATTGTCATCTGGCTGTGTGTACCAGGGCCCAAACAACTTTGCTAAAGGAGTTTATAAAGACCAAAGGAAGGTGAAAATGTGCAAAGATGCACCTAGGGGCTTCTCGGTCTTCTTTGCACTTCATTTAAGTTAATTGCACTTAAATGCAAAATATTTGAAGGGGGCTTGAGTAGACAGGCAGAATAGAATGTCTTAGAAAATCATGCTTCTCTCATTAAGGTTTCAAGACAGCAATTTCATTGATTGCCAGTCTGTTTATAGAAGAGGAAATTGTTAATGGTACCCACAAATTTTCAGGGTCCAAATAAAAGCGCAAAGGAAAAATGGTTTACCTCTGTGCAAAATATAAAACCTTAGCTGGAGAAGAATACTAAGTTATTATTAGACAGTTTAATATAAATCTAAAAGAAGTTAAATGGATAAATTAAGTGCAAAAAATGTAATCAAGGAACAACACTAATTTTAAAATGGCTGTTTTAACCTCAAAGAGCAGAGAGTAGAATATCTGATAAAATGTCAAAGGAGAATGTATATTATATTTTTAAAAGTTAAAAATGTTATTTGTTTAAAAAATATTTGCATTTAAAAATAAAATTGTGAAAATGGTAGTAAATTGTTCTATCAAGAAACAGAGAAACTTCATCAATAATTCGTAGGCCAACACCCATTTACACAGGAGAAAATTATTAGCTCTGGATTCAATTCAATAGTTCAAGAAACATTTATTATGTTAGGTCCTAAGTATAAATAAGAAAGTCCTGTTCTCAATGATCTCACCATGTAGTAAGGGAGCCAGATTTTACAGCCAAGATAATGACTAGCAAACACCTCACACACTGTGCCAGTTAATCATGGATTGTCTCATTTACTTAATCCTCACAAAATTTTTAGAGGTCAAGTACTGTTTTCCAGTCTTATTTTACAAGGAGGAAACTGAAACTAAAATTTAGATTGGTTAACTCATCCAAGGACATTCAGTTAATAGATGGTGGAGCTAGACTCCCACCTCACTCCATCTTACTCCAAAGTGCATGAACTTAATCCCTTCACTCTAGCACATCCAGGAAGTCAGATGCACTCTCTTTAGCTGCTGTCCTTTAATTTCAGTCCCTATACAGGGTGTTCCATCCGCTAGTATCTTAATATTCTCAGTGGTATCTGAGGCAGCAGGCTCTACAATGCTTTTAACCGTTCATCAGACTTCTTGGACCTAAGTCTCTTGGTTAGGCTTCTACCTGATCACCTTCACACCTGCTTTAATTTCATATCCGTATTTATCAACACTCACTATTCCATCGCCCACATTTTCTTCAAGTTGATCTAACAGCATAACATAATTTTCAGCAGGTTATGATCTCATGATCATTAGAATTAATATTCCACAGAATCCTACATAGCATTATCTTTAATAGTTCAGTTACTCTTAACACAAAATGAGTAATTTATTCTGTGGTGTATATAATTATTAGTATTGTCCAGATGGCATCTTGCAACTTTTCCCCCACCTTTGTCAATATGGTTGTTATCTTTAAGAAGAGTAAAATCCATAAAAGTTTCCGAGTGTTTAGCACCATTAAACTACATCAAATGCATGAAAAAATAAAAAGTATGTTTTTTAAAAGCACTTAATTTTGAATCTAAAAGTTTAGAATTCTACAAAAGAGGAAAAATTGAGAACAAGGCTGAGGAAAGGAAGCTTTTGTATCTATGAATTATATCTCTTTTCAATCTACCTGAAATGACATACTGTAAAAATAATTATTCCCCAAATTAAAGTATGCTACCTTACCTATTTATATTTGAGAAGAATTTTTAAAGTATTTTTAAAGAGATTTTTATTTAGGATTTATAGAGAATCTTCGGTTTTAAAAGAAACATGCCAAAAAACAAAAATCTATTTGTAAAGTGAATAATTTTTTTCATATGAAAACTATTTCCTAATTTATATGATTGTAAACTCAATTGTTAGCATATTTTATCTTCTCAGAGCAGCACATTAGTGAATTTTTGTGCTTTTTTTAGATGAAAAGTTTCACAGTTTTATCACTTTAATTAATGAAAAGATGCACAAAATAAATTAGACTAACCCACCAGAATTCTAAACAGGACAGAAGGCATTTTAGGTCTGTTAGGAAACAAAGGTACTCTATTAAGTATTCAAGTAAAAAAGAAGCTTGGGCTCATCTTGGAAATCACTTAGGTATGTTAACAATTTGGAAAAGGGGTTTTAGAGGCACTATATATAGAAAGCGTTCTGAGGAGATGAAAGAGAGCTTGCAGAAGTGCAAACTGCTCAGCTGCTGCAGATTCATTGTGATTTTCTGAAAGACGAACAAATGCTAACAAAGAACGTTAAGGCAAAATAGGTGCTATGAAAAAAATGTACTTTCAAAGCATTAATTTTATATAAAAGAAATATAGGAATTAGGCAGAAATATCAAGAAACACTCAGAATGAATTCTGGTAAGGTCAACCATTAAAAATGCAAACAAAATTAATTTAGTAATGGTAACATTTTAAAGTGACAATATTTTGGTCTTATTTAACAACAGAAGTTATTCATCTGTGTCAAACAGCCTGGATAAAATACTATGTTAAAGAAAGGAACATTAAGATTATCTGAAAAAAGGCATATTCAGGGAAGAAAAAATGCACAGCAATGGCAAATCTACTAGTGGAAGAGTGTGGATCTGACCACGGAGATGCCACAGTAAGAAATGAAAACTGCCTGAGTCAGAAAGATAGGTATTAAAAATACTGAGGAATAGAGAAAAGCCCATCTCCTATTGTTTTATCTAACAATACATCTGTTTTATCCTTAATTGAGATGAATTTGTCTTTTTTTTTTCTTTTAACATTGATAGGAGTCATAGAGTGTAGTGATTATGGGCATAGCTCTGAACTAAGACTGCCTGGTTTCAGCTCCTAGTTTTACCTCTAAGTAGCAAGTGACACAGGATAAATTGCTTGACTTCTAAGATTTCAATTCCCTAATCTATAAAATGGAGATGATGACAGTTGCACTCATATTAAATGATATAATTTATACATAACAGTTCAGTCTGTCGACTGAAAAAAATGCACAGCCTAAAAGCTGAGAGTTATGTATTATTCCGTGGACAAAACTGAGGACTTAAGCCCGGGACACAGCATCTCAGATAGCTCTGAGGAACTGCTCTGAAGAGGCAAGTGCGAGTGAAGGGGGAGCCAGGATACATAGGAGTTTTTGCAACAAAGACCCAGGTAGTCGGAACATCAAAAGATTACTGCTAATTAAGGAGAAACAGACATCTCAAGTTAAGGAATTTAGTGCTCTTCTATGTATGGGAAAATGCAAGAGTCTGGACTCTGAAATCATTCCTTTTACATGCATCTCAGCTATCTGGGGCCAGGATCCTGTGCTTTCCCACCCTGAGTCTCCTCAGGGTGCACCATCAGGGTGCCTGCAGCAGCTGACTGCTAGATGGGGGGGGCATCCTGCCTCCACCCTGAGTTCCCTCAGGGCTCATCGTCAGGCTTGATGGATGCAACATCCTTTGCTTACAGATATAGCAGGCTGTATTTTTCATTCACAAGTCTTTAGCACACACTAAGTTTTACATAAATATTAGCTATTATTACTACCTGAATTCTGACCTCCCATGCATACTGATTTGTTTTAGCAGCTCAGATATAAAAGTAAATAGATTACTGTAGTTCATATTGCTGTGTTTCTCTGACCATTAGCAAAGGAGTATAGCAACTACTATCCGTAAGAAAACCCTCAACTGCTTTTATCCTCAGTAACAAGAATTCATAAGTAAATCTGGGTCTCCTAACAGAACACAAATTTTCCAATAAACTTTTCCCAAACACTTTCCTATGCACTGAGCCTCCCAAAATCACTGCCTTTGAGCACATCTTTTTAAATAAGGTTTATTATGGAAAGGTGCGATAGAAATTGAAAAGATATTCCAACCGGCCAAAATAACCTTCTTCGTAGTATCAACTAAAAAATTATTCACAACCTAAAAGTTGAGAGTTATGTTTCATTTGGCAGATTATTGTTAATTTTTAAAAAAAACCTGATATGTCAAGTTAAGGAATTTAGCGCTTTTCTCTATTTGGGAAGATGCAAGAGTCTGGGCTCACTGAAATTATTCCTTTGATAGGCACCTCAGCTATCTGGGGCCAGTATCCTGTGTTTTCACATCCTGAGTTTCCTCAGGGCTCACCATGGGGCGTGGCTGCAAGTCTGATGGCAGGTATGCTTTCCTTCCTGAGTTTCCTCAGGGCTCACTGGCTTACGTTGGAGGGCTGCAATTGCTGATGACTGTGGCAGGCAATATTCCATTTATCAATAGTGTCCTCCAAATGTAAATTTTAAAGAACTGTGTAAAGATTACCCATATTCCAGTTTTTATTCAAAGAGAAGTTTACATAGCCAACAGTATCAAATTTTCTATATGACATGCAGCCCAAGAGAAGAGAAAGAATCTACACAGTTATGATGTGTTGAAGACAAATTTTACACATTATTTTCTGCTTCGACTTCTGTTTGTTGAGTGTTTACTTGGGTACAGACCTCAGCCAAGGCTGTTTAAGCTGCACATCTGAAATGTGCACACAATAACAAGTAACCACAATATCTATTGTTTATTGATGCCTCACTCTTTGCTGAGGTCTTTGCATGCCTCTTCTCATGTAAACCTCACCACAACTCTAGGAGGTAAATACTCCTATTTTCTTCTCCCTCCATTAACAAATCACATTGTGAGGTGAGGAACATTCACAAAGTCACCCAAGCATTTTAAGTAGCAAAATCAAGGCTCCAACCCGTTTCAGACACTCCTTTACCCTCTGAGGAGTCACTTTCAGCCTCAGGTTTATTCCTTCCAGATGAAGCAAATACCCCTCTGGCTCCCCCCACCCCTCCCTGTACCACACACACACATAACTCACACACACACTGAGATTTGTTGACTTTTGTTTATGTTCAAAGACTTAGTTCAGGCCAGACTTTCTGATGATACACCTTCAGTGCCAAGTGAACCACAGTTGTATCTCCTGACAAACTGTGAGACTAACTGTACCCTAAAATCATATTCCTTTCTATTCTACTAGTTAGCCAGCAAATGATCTTGTATAAAGGGTTATTCATTTGATTCTAATGGTATTGCCTTATTACAGCAGAAGGAATTTGTGTCAAAAATGGCGACAGACATTCTCTACTTAAAGCAATAAACATCTGTTATTCCTAATGCTAAATTGGAGCCAGAAACATGCAGTTTCTACTTTCACTGTTGACGGGATCTGTGATATCCTGAAACAGACAGTGGATTTAGAGCCAGAGCACCTGGGATTTCATCTGTATTCTGCCATTTATTGCACTGTGACCCTGGGAAAATCTCTTTACCTCTCTGTAAAAGGAAGGATTGGGGCAAGATGACCTCAGAAATTCCTCTCAGCCCTGAAATTGTAATTGTGCCCAGACCATATTATTAATTTTCAATTTCTGAAATTGTCATTTATCCTTCTGCATAACCTCCACATTTCCCACCATTTTTCTAGAAAAAAGAAAAAGTATTTCTGTACTCCCTGTTTAAAAAAATGTCACATATGACCTTATTAAGAAAAATGGATAAATGTATGATACGGATTGTGTATAGAATTTAAGTACGTTCAATTTGTTACTAATCTTCAAGTGTTTGGTATATCGCTTACAAGAATCAGGCTGCCTTAGCTGCTCCTCGAATATATAACTTGACAGAGGACCTTGGAGAGACTGAAAACCCTGTATTCATTTCTTGGTGGCCCATGCTGGTTAGACTCCTATGAGGTGCCATGCAAAACACTGGGCAAAGAATGTAGAAATTGCCATTAAGGAACTCACAGCGTCTCAGGGACACAGACAGTTAACAAACATCACAGGGCAGCACGTGTTTTAATGATGGCCAACACTGGATGCTATGGGAAATACGGGAACAGACACCAGACTTACTTAGGGGAGGGAGTTAGGAGTGGCTTTTTAGAAGACGTAATGGCAAAGGTGAATTCTGATAAGATGAGTAAAGTTATGACAAGGGAGGATACACAGTGTTTTGGGAAAAAAGTGCCGGGTCTCAGATCCCAGGACTAATGGGGTCTGATGTACCAGGATGTGTATCAAAGTAGATCTACTGGTAATTTTTAATTGCTACCTCTTTAAAACAAACAAAAACACTTTCCAGTTAATATCCCTGATGTACATTATCAAAATAAACTGAACTGTGCTGGTAGATTAATAACAACTGAATATTCGTTTTCTTACCTATATACTACTTAACTCCCTGATGGAAAAGCTGTCTCCAGTTGTTTATTGTGAAAAGACCTTTGGCCTTTTGTATGCTCTTCAGAAATTATAGTATTTTTATTTATTCTAATTCTTACCTGTCCTTTCAAGTTGTACTCCTCAGGCTGAAAATCAGTAGCTTTGGTGCACAAATAATAATTCATTTTAAGAGTTAAAACTGAAGATCTGTTACTGTATCTTGAGATAACTAAAGCTCTTTGTCCTCAATGATTTCACTATTTGATTATGTTTTAGAAATGCTATGCTATTGAGGATTGCTTTCTATACTATCTAATGCCTCATCCAGATAAACAAATTTTAAAATCCCAGCTGGAGGTGAGTGTTTGCCTTTAGGGTAGACTCATAAGAGGCTTATTGTCTCCATCCTTTTCTTACTCTAGCTTAAATCCATCCTCAAGCAAATCCTCTCCTTTTGTTTGTCTCTTGGTTTGATTGGACAGATGCAGCAACAGCGTGAAAATGTATTTGGAAGAGCTAAAACTTCACTTATAAATTGTTCTGTGCTAGCACTTCATAGAGTCGCCCTGTCTTTGTGCATTAGGAAAAGAAGCCTCTGCTGTCCATAATGGTCTCTTCCAGTTCTGAGTGACGTGGGGTACGAACGAGCCTTGGCTGTGATCCCTGTTTTACATCTTTACTCCAGCATCTCTAGAGGTGAGAGGGGTAAACCATACAAAAATGTTCATTGAAATCTTTATGCATGTGTCGTAGAATTCAGAAGGAGTAAGAATATTCTGGAAGCTACTTTTAAAATCAAATCTGTGCGAATATTAATATGTCAGTGTGCTGCTTCAAGTAAGAGTTCTGTCTTTCAAAAATGCCTAATTTCCATTCAAAATATTCTGATGAAGTAAAATGGAGTGATTCCCAATATAAAGTAATAAAGTCCCTCAGGTTTTTTAATAAAAAATAAGAGGAAATGACAGTGGAGGTTGAAGAGGATGGTAAGAGAAAGTTATGATATTAACAACTCTTTTATTCTGTGTTCATTATGTTAATTCTCGTCCGAATATATTTAAGATACGAATAATAGGAGAGAAATGCTTTAAGAGAACAGTAAGGGAAATATGGAAAATCCTTCTTGAAATTCAATCCGGCTTTAATTTAAGCTTGAGGCACATAGATCTTCTATCCAATTAAGTGTTCATTCCCCTAAATGAGTTAAGAGTTTCAAAAGTACTGGAGCTTTTCAGCACTGTGGTTAAAAGTGCAAATTCTAGAGTCAGACAACTTCAACTCCAATGCCAGCTTTTCTACTTACTGGCTGTGTCACCTTAAAAACTTAACTTTTCCAGCTCTCAGTTTTCATATCTATAAAATGAAGATGATAATAGGTTTATTGTGAAAATTAAAAGATAATTCACTTGAAGCACATAGCAAAGAGTCTGGCACACAGAAAATGTCCACTATGTTAACTATTATAAACAGATAAATAAGGCATGTTAATATCTTTACTGTGCTCAAGATTGCCTACAGAGTGATTATGGTGCTTCTTCATTAGAGCCATGAGTGGCATGTGAGTATGTGTCAGGGTGAATGTATGTGAACCAGCGGAGATGGTAGGTAATATCATCCCTATTTTCAGGCCATCTATGATATTCAACTTAATTTTTCTGGGCAACACATTTGATTGTGATTTTTGTTTATTATGTCCACAAGCCCAACTTATTTTAGAAATTTGGATTTGAAATATTATTTCTAAATTTAGAACAGAACAACAGAAGAGAAATTAGGTACAACCAGAGGCATATTACAACTACGAACAGAAAAATTGCTGTATTAAATATTCATAACACATTAAGGTTATATATCACCTAAGTAGCTAATTAATTTACTTAATCAATCTAAAATACAGAGATTGTTAAAGGTGAAATATGATTATATAACTAGTCATTTTTAATATCAAAATTGATAAGCTATAATTCCCTCATTTGTGAATTAAGACAAAATATAAATAGTCAAAGAAAAATGTTTCCATTAAAATGTAAAAAGTGAAGACAAAATAAGTATATGCTTTAGGGTGGTGTCCTGCACATTGTAGGTGGTTAGTAAATATTTGCTAAATTGAACTGAAATACACAAAATGAGGTTCAGAGGAACCAGAGTAGATTGAAGAGCAAAGTCAAGAACAAAGATTTAAGGGTAAGGGCCTGTTTGGGGAAATTTTAAAACTGGACCCATAACCTTGGTCCTGTGGAGAGCACTGAAATTCCAATTAAATTTCTAATTTTGCAAAGAAAGCCAGCTGCATTCAGCATGTATTATTTTAACTTTTCAGCAATTAACTGTGTTACTTTTAATCATGCGTTTTAACCAGTCCAGGTTTCCGTATTGCCTCATCTTTATTATTATTTTTTTCTACATGGATCATCACAGCATGTTTATTTTTAATAGACAGAATTGTAACAACCTCGAGCACCCATCGACCGGCGAGTGAACAAACATACTGTGGTATACACATACAGTGAAACACTACTCAGCAAAACAAAGTAATAAACTATTGATACCCACAAAAATATGAATTACTCTCAGAATAATTACATTGAGTGAAAGAAGTCAGACAAAAGAGTCCTCACTGTGTGAATCCATTTATATAAATTTCTAGAAAAGTGCAAACACATCTATAACGATAGAAAACATATCAGTGGCCACCTGGGGATGTGGAGGGGTGGAATGTCGGGAAAAAAAGGGGGCTTTATGAATGAGGCATAAAAACACTTGCAAGTGATGGATATGTTCCTTTTCTTGATTGTGTTGGCACTTCCATGGGTATATGCCTATTTCAGAACTTAAATTGTGTTCTTTAAATATGTGCAGTTTACTGTGTGTCAGTTATATTTTAACAGAGCCATATAAAAACGCTAAGAACAGACGTTTGTCTCAACAAATAAATGTAGCAAAGAACAGAAAAGTCAAGTACAGTATGATCTCTGTCAGTTGAATTTTTTTGTTTGTTTGTTTTTGTTTTCTTTTTCTTTCACATTTTTATTGGAGTATAATTGCTTTACAATGGTGTGTTAGCTTCTGCTTTATAACAAAGTGAATCATTTATACATATACATATATCCCCATATCTCTTCCCTCTTGCGTCTCCCTCCCTCCCACCCTCCCTATCCCACGCTTCTAGCTGGTCACAAAGCACCGAGCTGATCTCCCTGTGCTATGCGACTGCTTCCCACTAGCCAGCTATTTTACATTTGGTAGTGTATGTATGGACATATATACACTACCACTCTCTCACTTTGTCCCAGCTTACCCTTCCCCCTCCCCATGTCCTCAAGTCCATTCTCTAGTAGGTCTGCGTCTTTATTCCCGTTTTACCCCTAGGTTCTTCATGACCAACTTTTTTTTTTTTTTTAGATTCCATATATATGTGTTAGCATACGGTATTTGTTTTTCTCTTTCTGACTTACTTCACTCTGTATGACAGACTCTAGGTCCATCCACCTCGCTACAAATGACTCAATTTCGTTTCTTTTTATGGCTGAGTAATATTCCATTGTGTATATGTGGCACATATACACAATGGAATATTACTCAGCC